>NC_136262.1:24066543-24171543 GCF_964187855.1 Myxine glutinosa | reverse complement strand
ATGTGTAAAATATTTTATTTTGGCAGTAAACCATTTTTAAACATTCCATGAAAAAAGAAAAAGCCAAAACTACAAATGCTGCCACTGATGCCGTGCTTCAGGGATGGTCATGTTTTATGCTCGAAGAGAGCCATTTATCTGTGTCTGGTATGTGTGTGTGTATGCGTGTTTGTGTGTGTGTGTGTGTGTGCCTGTGTGTCTTTGTGTGTGTGTGTGTGTGTGTGTGTGTGTGTGTGTGTGTGTGTGTGTCTTTGTGTGTGTGTGTGTGTGTGTGTGTGTATTTGTGTGTGCGTGTGTGTGTCTTTGTGTGTGTGTGTCTTTGTGTGTGTGTGTGTGTGTGTGTGTGTGTCTTTGCGTGTGTGTGTGTGTGTGCCTGTGTGTCTTTGTGTGTGTGTGTGTGTGTGTGTGTGTGTGTGTGTGTGTGTGTCTTTGTGTGTGTGTGTATGTGTATTTGTGTCTTTGTGTGTGTGTGTCTTTGTATGTGTGTGTGTGCGTGTGTGTTTGCGTGTGTGTATTTGTGTGTGTGTCTTTGTGTGTGTGTGTGTGTGTGTGTGTGTCTTTGTGTGTGTGTGTGTGTGTCTTTGTGTGCGTGTGTGTGTGTGCGTGTGTGTATTTGTGTGTGTGTGTGTCTTTGTGTGTGTGTGTGTGTGTCTTTGTGTGTGTGTGTGTGTCTTTGTGTGTGTGTGTGTGTGTGTGTGTGTGTGTGTGTCTTTGTGTGTGTGTGTGTGTGTCTTTGTGTGTGTGTGTGTGTCTTTCTGTGTGTGTGTGTCTTTGTGTGTGTGTGTGTGTCTTTCTGTGTGTGTGTGTCTTTGTGTGTGTGTGTGTGTCTTTGTGTGTGTGTGTGTCTTTGTGTGTCTTTGTGTGTGTGTGTGTGTGTGTGTGTGTGTGTGTGTGTCTTTGTGTGTGTGTCTGTGTCTTTGTGTGTGTGTGTGTGTGTGTGTGTGTCTTTGTGTGTGTGTGTGTGTGTGTGTGTGTGTGTGTGTGTGTGTGTGTGTGTATGTGTGTTTTTCTGTGTGTGTGTGTGTGTGTGTGTGTGTGTGTGTGTGTGTGTGTGTGTGTGTGTGTGTGTGTTTGTGTGTACCCTTGGGCTGAGGTTGGCTAAATACAACGTCTGTATATAAAAGCAAGGTTTCACAAACACTCCAGGTGGTCACTGTGATGACGTCATTCTTCGACATTTTTAACACTCACCATCTTGACTTTTAGTTCCTGCACAAGGTTTCACTTCGATAACAATTGTGTCATGAAACAAGTCCAATGCTTAATTAACTCTTCATTAACCTGTAACTCAAGTTTAATAGGACATCACCAGATGACATAAAAAGAATAAGGTTTGTGAAGAAATATATTTTATGGCTTGTTGGGTGAGCAGGTAATATATAAATCAGTGCCAAATCATCGACTTTTCAGTACCTGCATTCTTTAGCTGCAAGGTGAATAGAGTGAGACTTGTTTTTTTTGTTAAAAACATGAACAAATTGAATAAAATTAATGTGAAATATGCGAGTGCTGTTCAAAAAGTTATCGGAATGAGATGCTGCTCAAAAGAGTCCAAGAAACGTCAATTTTGGCCGGATGTTTTCTAAACGAGGTGTGCGCACTCAACCTTGAGCTGTTCAACCTGTGCTCGATTCTCGACCCAAACTGTAAAATGCCATCCTGGTGTTTTACAGGCAATTGGCATCATTGTTTGTGCCACTAATGGAAGGGAAGGACGTTAAGCCGGATGATGTATCTACCAGCACTGGGGGAGTCGGTGGACGTTATTGATCCCACGGTGTCTTTCACGAAGAGTGGGTGAGTTATCGCTGACATCCTGAACTAATGACAGATTCATAAAAAGGCTGACTGTTGGGAAAGCAACGGCAAACAACCCAGTGCAACTTTTGTCCAGGAGCTGGTTCGTGACATGCTCCATCAAGAACCTGATGAATTTGATTGGTTGATTTACGGTTCCTAATGCTGTGCTCCATAACCAATGATAAGTGTTTCGTTGAATTACGAACATGAGTCGGTTGAGTGGCATGATGATTATTCTGTTGAGCCTGGAAGGATTAATCAAGTCATCGTATCATAATGTTTAGCATGAGGAGGAATTGCACTGCCCACGTGGTCAGAAGGTGAGCGCGGCGAGGTGTGACGATGTTTCACGGAGCTAGGTTAGTGCAGGCCATTTGGCCTGAATGTCAGTGTTTTCACACGGCCCTTGGTGAAGCTGAGAAGTGTGTGCATCACCTTCCCCTTGGGACTCGTTCTGTGGGCAAGCCCAGCTAGCTTCCTGCCAATTATGGCTGCGGGCCCTTGGAAACAGGCTCCCTACGATACGTGAGCCTCGCTCACTCGTAGCCCGGTGGGACTCTGTATTGCGGACTCATGTGTCATGTTCAGCTCAAAATACTGGGCTACGTTTGGAGATTTGAACGATACTCCCTTTTATTTTTATATTCTTGTATACGGAGTCGAGGCTCAAGGCTCGTGGAAGAGCGACAACAACGAATGGACTAGGATTCAACAGAACAAAAGGAACAGTAGAGAGAAGGGAGGACACCAACAGTAGAGATGAAGGACAAACGAGGGAGACTTGGACAAACAAGGAGAAAAGGACATAAAATGTCATAACCCCCGTGGTTTTAGGAATTTTGTTGTACGGAGCTAAAGGCCGTCAGTCGGCCATCTTTGGTCGGATTACAAAACACAATCTTCTGCATATGTACACTCGTGTATTGTTTTTATGCCAAGATTTAACAAAATTGGTCCATGCATGTTCGAGAAATGGTTGGGGAGATGTTTAAATACCAAAATGGCCGCCAGTCGGCCATATTGGATCTGCTCCTGAAATAAAATGGAGTGTATATGTCAGGCATCGTTCATTATCTGTGCGCTAAGATTTAGCAATATAGGTAAATGCATGTGCGAGAAATGGTTGGGGAGATGTTTAAATACCAAAATGGCTGCCAATCGGCCATCTTGGATCTGTTCCTGAAATAAAATGGTGTGTATATGTAAGCCATCGTTCATTATCTGTGCGCCAAGATTTAGCAAGATAGGTAAATGCATGTGCGAGAAATGGTTGGGGAGATGTTTAAATACCAAAATGGCTGCCAATCGGCCATCTTGGATCTGTTCCTGAAATAAAATGGTGTGTATATGTAAGCCATCGTTCATTATCTGTGCGCCAAGATTTAGCAAGATAGGTAAATGCATGTGCGAGAAATGGTTGGGGATATGTTTAAATACCAAAATGGCCGCCAGTCGGCCATCTTGGATCTGTTCCTGAAATAAAATGGTGTGTATATGTAAGCCATCGTTCATTATCTGTGCGCCAAGATTTAGCAAGATAGGTAAATGCATGTGCGAGAAATGGTTGGGGAGATGTTTAAATACCAAAATGGCTGCTAGTCGGCCATCTTGGATCTGCTCCTGAAATAAAATGGTGTGTATATGTAAGCCATCGTTCATTATCTGTGCGCCAAGATTGAACAAGATAGGTAAATTAATCAAAATGATTTTGAATAACTTCCTGACAAACGCTTTCCAATGAGATCCATATGATGCAACATTTTCCACGGAAGACATTAAATTTGAGGAAAGACCTGAGAATCAGAGAAATAATTCCTTCTGAAGGCAATCTCAGTTCCTTCCACCGAGCTCGGAACAAGTGTGTGTCTACCCTCAGGAGAACCAGGAAGCACTATCTTTCTACTCTCAAGACTGAACTCTCAAACCTATCCCCTTCCTCCAAAACCTGGCGGCATCTGGTCAAATATGTTTCTGGTGTTTGTTCCCCCTCCATCCTCTCCCTTACCTCAAATGGCTACACAGTTGACAACGTACGCGACAAAGCCGAATGCCTCAACTCTGTGTTTGCCTCAAAATCTTGTGTCCCAAACCCATCTCTCTCTGTTCCCACCTTTCCCAGTCGAACCCAACTGCTCCTGGACTCTGCTGCTTTACGACTCCACTCTCTGCCGCTCCATTCCTCATCCCTCAGATCGGCAATCTGCAGCCTCCTCACTCTCTGCAGACCTGGACAAAATCAGACTGGGCAAACAAGTGGAACATGTCTTTCAATCCTGACAAATCTCACACTCTTACTATGTCTCTCCGAAAAGACCGACTGGACAACCCTCCCATCTACTTTCTGAATAATCCTCCCCAAGAAGTTCTGTCACTCAAGCTTTTGGGTCTCACTATCTGCCATGATCTTTCCTGGGAAAACCACATTTCCAAGCTGGCCTCCAAAGCCAGTCGCCGGCTGGGCATCCTCTGTCGCGTGAAGTCCTTCCTTAGCACACCTGAGCTCCTCACCACATACAAGGCTTTCATCTGCAGCTCAATGGAATACTGTTCTCGCCTCTGGGCTGGTGCTCCTGCCTCACACCTAGCTCGGCTTCACGCTGTTGAAACCAAAGCTTTCAGAATCATTGGAATCTCCCGCGATGAAGCTGATTGTTAGGGCCTTTCACTCACTCGCCGCAGGCAGGTTGGTGGTCTTTCTGTCTTCTACCAACTCCTCTCCGGCCTTGCTCCCCCAGCTCCATCTGTGCTCTGTCCCCCAAATATTCCTACAGGTCGCACAAGATCTGCCAGCAACCCTCTTATGGTGAAATTGTAAAAATAAAGACTCTCTATTCACCTTCACTCTTCCATTCCTCTTTTCTCCTGCCTCTGGAACAAACTCCCTCACTCTCTTCAATCCCAATCCTCCCTCCAGGTCTTTAAAACAGCTGTTCACCACCGTCTCTTATCTTCCCCCATCCAAAACCTTGATCTCGTCTACCCCCGTTAATTCACCCCAGATCCACTTTTTTGAAATACCGACCTCTTTCCTGGAAGTCCTAGCAGTCAGTGTCCATGTGTTTTATACCTCTCCCACACACCCCCCGCCCCCGCTTCCCATGCCTCCTCCCCCCAAGCCCTCTCCCTCCCACAAATCTCCCAATGTCCCTGTTCTCTGCTGTTGTACTTGTGTGGTTCTCTCTCTCTACCCATCTTGTCTCCCGCTCCCTTTATTGTATGTTTTGTGTGTCTGCTTGTTTTTGTGATTAATGTTCGCTCTTACACGAGCCTCGATCTTGCATCCAAAAAAAAAAAAGAAGTCCTCCCCCCATCACTCAGCAGCACCACCCTTACCCAGAAATCCACACTTTTTCTGGAGTACATATAGTCAACCACATCATGTCAGTAAAGCTTTAAGTGACTTTATTTTTATTTTTACAAAGCTATCTAAGGCTCATGTAAGACCTTTACATCAATCACATTCGAGCCACAGACATTAGGAGACATTATTGTACTTACACATGGACATGTACAGAAAATGGACAAATAAACGTATAATTTGGAATTTGAAGACAGTATGGTGGACGGAGGAAGAAGTGAAGGAAGTTGGTGAAAACAAGGAGGTTTGGAAGAGGATAGAGAAGTTCTAGGATAGAGGGAGGCAGCCGGATGCGGGGTTGCTGTTCCTGTATGAGCAAGATAAGAAAGCAGCAAGGATAGCTGTGGATAAGGTGAGGAATGATATGGAAGATGAGGTGTATAACAAGTTGGAAGAGAATTGTGGGAGGAAGATGATCTATAAATTGGCTCATGACAAGGACGAAGATAGTAAGGACATGAGGGTGGTGCGGAGGAGGATTGGGGGAGTCATCAAGGACAGAGGTGGGAGGCTAGTGACAGAGAGGGACACAGCATTTAAGGTATGGGAAGGATATATGAAAGAGGTGTTGAACCGGGAAGGAAGCAGCGGCGAGCTGGAGCTACCGAGTTACACTACATGGCCAAAAGTATGTGGACACACGAACATCACACCCATATGTGCTCGTCGAAAATCTCATTCCAAAATCATGGGCATTAATATGGAGTTGGTCCCCCCTTTGCTGCAATAACAGCCTCCACTCTTCTGGAAAGGCTTTCCAATAGACGTTGGAACATTGCTGTGGGGATTTGCTTCCATTCAGCCACAAGAGCATTCGTGAGGTTGGGCACTGATATTGGGCGATTAGGCCTGGCTCGCAGTCGGCGTACGAATTCATCCCAAAGATGTTTGATGGGGTTGAGGTCAGGGCCCTGTGCAGGCCAGTCAAGTTCTTCCACACCGATCTCGAAAAAACATTTCTGTATGGAATTCGCTTTGTGCACGGGGGCATTGTCATGCTGAAACAGGAAAGGGCCTTACCCAAACTGTTGTCACAAAGTTGGAAGCACACAATCGTCGAGAATGTCATTGTATGCTGCAGCGATAAGATTTCCCTTCACTGGAACTAAGGGGCCGAGCCCGAACCATGAAAAACAGCCCCAGACCATTATTCCTCCTGCACCAAACTTTGCAGTTGGCACGATGCATTCGGGCAGGTAGCGTTCTCCTGGCATCCACCAAACCCAGATTCGTCCTTTGGACTGCCAGATGGTGAAGCGTGATTCATCACTCCAGAGAACGCATTGCCACTGCTCCAGAGTCCAATGGTTACGACCTTTACACCATTCAAGCCGACGCTTGGCATTACGCATGGTGATCTTAGGCTTGTGTGCGGCTGCTCGGCCATGGAAACCCATTTCATGAAGCTCCCGACAAACAGTTGTTGTGCTGATGTTGCTTCCAGAGGAAGTTTGGAATTCAGTAGTGAGAGTTGCAACTGAGGACAGATGATTTTTACACGCTACGCACTTCAGCACTCGGCGGTCCCATTCTGTGAGCTTGTGTGGCCTACCACTTCATGGCTGAGCTGTTGTTACTCCGAGACGTTTCCACTTCACAACAACAGCACTTACATTGCATTTTTGTCCACCGTCGCTCAGCGGCGCGAAAGGGGGGACTATGGCTTTCCCCTCCGTCCGTGTGTCCGTCCGTGTGTCCGTCCGTCCGTCCGTCCGTCCGTGCGTGCGTGCAGCGTGCGTGCGTAAGCGAAGGACCGCATTCGAATTTAGTGTGTGGGTGCAACCCACGTCAAAATCCAAGATGGCCGCCGCCATGTATGTCTGATGCCATGTATGTCTGAACCTTGTAACCTGCATATCTTGAAAAATAAGCGAAGTACCAACTTCTAATCTGGCGTGTGGGTGTACCTAGGCATAAGGAAGAACGTTATTGAAAATTGGGTCGCCACGTCAAAATCCAAGATGGCCGCCGCCATGTATGTCTGAACCTTGTGAGATGAATATCTTGAAAAATAAGCGAAGTACCAACTTCTAATTTGGCGTGTCGGTGTATCTCGGCATAAGGACGAACGCTATTGAAAATTGGGTCGCCACGTCAAAATCCAAGATGGCCGCCAACATATATATGTCTGAAACTTGTGAGATGAATATCTCGAAAAATAAGCGAAGTACCAACTTCTAATCTGGTGTGTGGGTGTATCTAGGCACAAGGAAGAACGCTGTTTAAAATCAGGCCGCCACGTCAAAAGCCAAGATGGCCGCCTCCATGTTTGTCTGACCCTTGTGAGCGAAATATCATATCATAGCATGTTTTCTGCGTGTTCCACTTTATCAACTCACATCACTTCCCCGACGGGGGACCTAGGCGTAACGCTTGTTAACATGGGGAACATAAAGTAGACTTTACAAAAAAACATAATTCATCAGTACTCCTAGTTAAACTGTTAAACCCATAGTTAAACTGCATAGCAGGAGATGGGGTATTGTAATCACTTATATGAGGGTGTGTGTGTGTGTGTGTGTGTGTGTGTGTGTGTGTGTGTGTGTGTGTGTGTGTGTGTGTGTGTGTGTGTGTGTGTGTGTGTGTGTGTGTGTGTGTGTGTGTGTGTGTGTGTGTGTGTCCGGGCCGTAACCTTACCATTTGAGCTATTGTCATTAAATTTTCAACAAACCTTTATTATGATAATACGGAGAAGGCAAATTAATAATTTTTTCAAAAGGTCAAAGGCATCACATAAAATCATCAATTTTCATCTGATTGACCTGAAGTTTCAAATTACCATTGGACTTTTGTCATCAAATTTTCAACAAAGGTTTATTATGAGAATACGGAGAAGGCAAATCAATAATTTTGTCAAAAGGTCAAAGGTCAACATCCCATAAAATCATCAATTTTCATCCAATTGACCTGAAATTTCAATTTACCATTTGAGTTTTGTCATCACTTTTTCAACAAAGCTTTATAATGAGAATATGGAAAAAGCAAATTCATAATTTTGTCAAAAGGTTAAAGGTCAGTGTCACATAAAATCATCAATTTGATTGACGTGGTTTCAATTTACCATTCGAGTTTTGTCATCAAATTTTCAACAAAGGTTTATTATGAGAATAGGGAGAAGGCAAATCAATAATTTGGGCAAAAGGTCAAAGTCCCATAAAATAGTCAATTTTCATCCGATTGACCTGAAATTTCAGGAATTTGCATATCGGGTCACTGAATTGGTTCACTAATCAAAATGTAGGAGTCGATTGTTTTTTTTATATCAAAAGCTGAAAGGTCAAGGCTGCATGAACTCATCAATTTTCATTTTGTATTTTTTTACCTGTTTCCGTTATTTTGAGCATACAGAAGATGAAAAAGACAGCTAACTCCAACCGGATGCGGACGGGCTTTGCATTTCCACATGCTTTCTAGTTACAGTATTGTATTCCATTTGAGTGTTATATCACGTGACAGAATAAAGCAATGGCCTCATGCATACATGGCAGATGTTGGAGCTAAGGCCCAGCACTGTTTACAGCTTTACCTCGTAGTTGGAACATTGTTTGTACACAAGCACTCACTCAGGAATGAATATCTAGTTCAATGGTTGCTTTATGAAATTATGAGAAATTGAGACCCTATTTGGACCAATGATGCTTACAGACACTTTGCAAGCTTCTTGGGCATGCAGACGTTGTCCAGCTCTGAACGCCCCGATGGCATTTTCCATCCCTAACAGATCCCCCCCCCCTCCCTCCTCTCCACCATAAATCACCTGTTATTTTGCCAACATTCTGCTCTGCCAAATGCATGACAACATTCTGTAGCAGGAATGATACATAGTCAGAAAATCTGCTTCTCGCTCGGACCCGTTTCCACATTCACACTTCACAACGTGTTAATTTTTGTCTCTCGCCATTTTCCCAGGAAGTCTATTTTGTATTTTGTGAGCAAATGACAATTGACCTCAACGTGAGTAACCATGTATAAAGCGAAGATACAATCTTTGATGATTGTATATATCAGATACAATGTAGACGCCTTGTGATGTCACGCCGTACCTTTGAAACACTAATCCAACAGTTAAGAGCCGGATCAGATATCCAACCAGGCTAAAGACTTAAAGCCAGGTTAGACAAGTCGAAGGTAAGTAGGCTCCCTCTGCCCTGTCCTCACAGACATTCAATATATTAGCATATATTATTGGGAATAAAAATATAACCTTACTCATATGGGACTTTCAAAATGACGCATGAAAAAAACGAGGCCTTTTGTGCATGCATTGCATTTGCGCTTTCAGAGACGCACTTCCGCTAGATGGGGCGCTTTTAACCTGTCGTTGATATGGCAAAATCAGGCAAAAAAAAACATTTACATGCTTACACACACAGCTTCACATACTTTTTGTCTTTCCACAGATAAATTTAATATTAGATCATTTTGCTCAAAAGATAAATGTAAAAGTAGATTTTTGTGTGCCATTTGTTGAATCAGGTACTCTTTATCTATTATATTTGGACTTGGATGAAGATCACATTTTAGGTCAAATTTATGCAGAAATACAGGAAATTCTAAAGGGTTCACAAACTTTTCCTCACCACTTACCTATTTCCAGGAAACAAAATAAAAGACATAACCCAACTGAAACGATGTCATAGAAAAGGTGAAACCAGTCTTCTTGAAACCAGTCTTGGTGAAACCAGCAGTACCAGTCTTCCAATACAGTTAAAAATAATGGAAACTGGAAAGCATCTGAAAATGCAAAGCCCGTCTACGTCCGTTTGTGTTCAGACATTTTCTTCTTCTTCCGTAAGCTGAAAATAACGAAAACAGTTTCAAAAAAAATATCAAATTAAAATTGATGATTTTATGCAACCTTGACCTTTGAGCATTAGATCTAAAAAAAAACAATCAGCTTCTAGCTTTTGATGAGCGAACCAATTCAGCGACCGTATATGCAAATTCTTTAAATTTCAGGTCAATCGGGTGAAAATTGGTGATTTTACGCATCCTTGACCTTTGACCTTTTGATCTAAGAAAACAATCAGTTTGTAGCTTTTGATTGGTGAACCAATCCAATGACCCAATATGTAAATTCATAAAATTTAAGGTCAATCGGATGAAAATTGACAATTTTATGTGTCGCTGACCTTTGCCTTTTCACCTTTTCACCAAATTATTAATTTGCTTTCTCCATATTCTCATAATAAAGCTTTGTTGAAAATTTGATGACAAAACTCAAATGGTAAATTTTAATTTCAGGTCAATTGGATGAAAATTGATGATTTTATGTGACGCTGACCTTTGACCTTTTGAAAAGATTATTAATTTCCTTTCATATTATCATAATAAATCTTTGGTGAAAATTTGATGACAATAGCTCAAATGGTTAAAAAAAAGTTACGTTGTGGCCCAGACACACACACACACACACACACACACACACACACACACACACACACACACACACACACACACGATTACAAAACCCCGTCCACTGCACATAAACAAACAATATATCAAAACAAGGAAACTTGTCACCATCCACAAAATGGTTTACAAAAATCGATGCATCCTCAGAAAGTACCTGCTGAGATGAGGACATCTGATGGAGCTCAACCAAGTGTACACAATGACAACCATAGGATTGGCTGTGTAATTGAAAATTTCGACAGACTGGTGAATCCAATTTGTATGCAAAGGTGAAGACAGAAAGCCAGAAAAGGTATCGCTAAACCACCTTGCAAAATATTTCCAAAAACAGGTGTGAATAGAAGGTGTCACATATAAAACCAGCCCTAACAATTACGAAAAAAAGGAAAAAATAAAAATATAGGCAAAATATTAAGAGATATAACCACCAACAGGGAGAAGGATAAAGAACAGGGAGATATGTATAAAAAAAGAGTTGGACAGACTGGGCATAGACAAAGAAGGCTCATTGGAATGGCTAAGAAGAGGTCATTTCAACTGGGCAGGAATGATGAAAATTTTACATCCTCATTAAAGGCAAATGGGTAAAACAAATGATAAATGCCCAAGACCAAAGACATTATACAAACGTTTTAAAGAAAATGGTAGGACTAAGTCAATGGGACAGGTGTTGACTCTGCAAGGTAGAAATAGAAAGTATGTAAAATCACTTCAGGATTAAAAAAAACCCATGTAAGAATACCTGTACACATAAAGTCACAAAAAAAGTTTGTAGAGTAATGCACTACTACATCTGCAAAAAGTTCAACATCTAGTTCCAGAAAACTCATGGAAACTTGAACCAAAAGTGAATATTGAAAACAATGATGTAAAGCTGACGTACGACCTGATGATCCCATTGTTCGAGAACTAAAAGCATTTGTGACTGCATATAGTACTTAAGTACAAAAAAGAAAAGAAGGCATTGCTAATTGAGGTGTCAGTACCGAGATATTTTGGCCTAAACATGCAGAAATCAAGAAAATGACTAGTTACCCTGCGATTTGAAGGTGACCATTTCACAGGCCGCAGGTATGACTTTCCAATCTCTGTTCAGAAGCACCCAAACCAGACACAGTGTCTCCTTCAGGGAAGTCTGCCTGGCACATCTGACTCTCACATAAATATGGCTGGCACATGTGTTGTGTATTTTCATGTCATGAAAGATGTCCCTTGTCAAAAAGTTGGGAATCGTTACTTTATTGTAAAAACGTACAGCATCCTCTTTCTAATTTCAGACTCCCATTAAATAAATCACCAAGCCTGCCATCTTTACACGAGGTACTCGCACAAGGTTCAAAGTCCACTCACTTGCGGTGATGGTGAAGAGTTTTGGTAGCACGTGCCCATTCAAAGTTCTGGCCTTACATCGGTAGTGTTAGCCAGTCCATGTCTTTGGGAGTCTGCAGTAAGGGCATCTGTTAGATGAGCGAAAAAAGTTCTCCAACTCTTTTGTTGTGCAGAGAATTGAGTTATTTTTCTCAGTATTTTTGGTTTATTTTAGAAGCTTTGTGAGCCATTTTAGGTCAGAATCCCTCTGTCGCACACGCATTATAAATATGCAGCATGACCCGATGGCTTCTGTTGCTCAGGGTTTCTGCACGTGTGTGCAGAGCTTTCTGGTGTGGCGTGCATGGTTTTGTATTATCATAAAATCCTGTAGTATGAATAATTACATATTGCAAAAAACTGGTGTTTCTTGGACGATTGTAATTCACTTCTCAAACTTTTTGAAGGGACTCATAATGAAAGTAATTGTTGCAGTCTGTCATTTCAACTGCTTGACAGGCAGCATAACATAGTCTGCAGAAATACACAATTCTTGCATTATTCACACAAAAATGTGTACAAATAAACATTGTTAATATAATGTAAGTATAACTGGAGTCTGGGGTTTTTTTTATTTTTTATTTTTTTATTTTTTTTTTGTATACTGAATCGAGGCTCGTGAAAGAGCTAACATTTATTTCACAAACAAACAAACAAAACAAACCAGACAAACAAAATATACAAAAAGAGGGAGCGGAAGACAAGATGGGGAGAGAAGGGGAAGCACACAACCACAACATTTGAGAGCAGGGAGAAGTGTGGGAGGGAGAGGGCTTGGGGGCAGGAGGCGTGGGAGGGGGAGGGGGGGGGGGGGGGGGGGGAGAGGTATAAAACACAAGGGGACCGAAATTAGCGGGGGTAAAAAAGATCAAGGTTTTGGATGGGGGAGGATAAGAGATGGTGGTGAACAGCTGTTTTAAAGACCTGGAGGGTGGAGTGGGATTGAAGAGAGTGAGGGAGTTTGTTCCAGAGGCGGGAGAAAAGAGGAATGAAGGAGTGAAGGTGAGCAGAAAGTCTTGATTTTGGCAGTTTAACCATAAGAGGGTTGCAGGCAGATCTTGTGCGACCTGTAGGAATATTTGGGGGACAGAGCCCAGAGAGGGCTGGGGGGGGCAAGGCCAGAGAGGAGACGGTAGAAGACGGAAAGACCACCAACCTGCCTGCGGTGAGTGAGTGAAAGGCCCTTGGAGTTAGCTTCATCGCGGGAGATTCCAATGATTCTGAACGCTTTGGTTTCAACAGCGTGAAGACGGGCTAGGTGTGAGGCAGGAGCACCAGACCAGAGGGGAGAGCAGTATTCCATAGAGCTGCGGATGAAAGCCTTGTATGTGGTGAGGAGCTCAGGTGTGCCAAGGAAGGACTTCGCACGACGGAGGATGCCCAGTCGGCGACTGGCTTTGGAGGCCAGATTTGAAATGTGGTTTTCCCAGGAAAGATCATGGCAAATAGTGAGACCCAAAAGCTTGAGTGACAGAACTTCTTGGAGAGGATTATTCAGAAAGTGGATGGGAGGGTTTTCCAGTTGATCTTTTCGGAGAGACATCGTAAGAGTGTGAGATTTATCAGGATTGAAAGACATGTTCCATTTGTTTGCCCAGTCTGTGATTTTGTCCAGGTCTGCAGAGAGTGAGGAGGCTGCAGACTGCCGATCTGAGGGATGAGGAATGGAGCGACAGAGAGTAGAGTCGTCAGCAAAGAGATAGAGAGGACTTTCAAGAGGTAAATTATAAACTAAGGTAAATTATAAACTTTTCACATCTTAGTTATCATTTGGGCATAACTATCATAAGTGGGTGATGGGTGGTTCGTATTCAGCCACCCAGCTGCTGGTTGCATCATTTTTCTGTGGTTGCGTCTGTCGCTGATGCAATGCCTCTCCATAACCAGTTATCTGGGACTCATTTTGCCGACCTCGGAAGGATGATCAGGCTGAGTCAACCCCACCTGGCGTTAATTCAACGGGATTCAAACTCAGGACCTTAGGATCCCAAGCCCGCCGCCCTAACCATGAGGCCAACACCAGGTGATACTATCATTTTTTTCAGTTTCAGCAGTTTCAAGTTCCGTAATATGCTATCCAGTGGCAGCATTGTTCCATATAGAGCAATGCTAAATGGCGTAAATTAAATTAATCCATTTATATGAAAGACTCAAACCGTTGCAGATGCGAATTGTATTTTACTTTTTTGAGATCGATGTTTTTTTTTCGAGATTGAGAAACGTTGTGAGATTCCCTCTTGTGTGATGTGAAGATTGTCTTTAAATAATGGGTTAGCTGAAGGAGCAAATTCAATATGGTGGGAATTTGTCCTCAATGGATTTGCTGTCAGTGAATGGCAGGAAATGTTCCAACGTGTTAATTTGCTGAGATGATTTAATATTGGATACAGTTTGGAAAGACAAAATTCATCAGGGTAGAAAAGCCTTCATAAATCCCACTACTTTGTACCATTTTCCTATGTTTTATTTGTGATGCCAAGCCAAGTCCGACATACACGCACATCTATGCATATGCATATATATATATAAAGGAAAAAGGCGCATCCAACCAAAAAAGTAACTAGATCTATGCTGTTAATGTAACAAGAAACTAAAAGGGCACTCGGCAGAGAGCATACTACTTTTTGTATCCCATCAATAGGTCAGATCTGGATCTGGACCTGAACCAAAAGCTAATCATTTCCTTCTCGTCATATACCCAACCTCCACACCAAATTCTATCTGAATCCATCCACATCTTTTTGAGATATCGTGCTCTATATCATTTTTGCCTTATTTCCAAATTATGAAGTTAAAAATTTCAGATCTAGATCTGGGTCTGGATCGTCAACAAAATCCATAGGCGTAGTTTGACTTCTGTATTTGGAGGGAGTGGGGTTGAGGGGGGCAAGGGCTTAATATTAATAATGGGTAGCTCGGTCTGACTTCCAAAATTACCGTTTGTTAGTTTATTTACAGTGTATGTGAAATCGCAAATACAGTTTACGTCCATTATTGTTACTCACGTTTAAATAAGGGATGTTTTTTAAAATCTTAATTGTAAACTACTGAAAAATATTAAGGTGGGGGCATTGCCCCCTGCCCCTCCCCCAAACTCCGCCGGTGACAAAATCGAATCATTTTGTCTTTGTCACACACTCAACCTCTTCACCAAATTTCGTCCGAATTCGTCCACAACCTTTTGAGATATCCTGTTCACAAACAAACCAACAGACAGACAGAGGTAAAAACATAACCTCCATCCACCTTCGGTGGCGGAGGTAAAAATTGAACCCCGGCGGTGTATAGGCTGCAGACCGCTGGCTTCATTGCTACAGATTTTTTTCTTTGCTGTTTGGAAATATGATGGTTTTGGAATTTGAAACTCTTCTATATCTGTATATATACTGTATATAAAGGCTAATGCTGTCTGTCTGTCTGTACTCCTCCACCCCCCCCCCCCCTCCCCCGAAACACGAAAACGCTCCAGGAAGAGGGTAAAATAAATATATGTTGCTTCAAATTAATCCAAACCGACAGGAAAATTCTAATATAAAAAAGAAAGTTGGACACAACAGATTGCATCTCGACACACATAAGGTGCAATCTTTATCTTTATAACCGACAACTCCCCCAGTGGATGGATTGGACGTGGTGGGCCAGTCCCCTCCCTGACCTTCACGGACTCGTGATGTGACATCTTCTTATGCGGGTATGTCAATGATTGTTTTCCAAACCTCTGTTGCTGACATTGAAACACTCCGTGCAAGGATAAGCAATGCATCAGCAGCGTGACGAGGGATATGCCATCACATGGATTGAAGTGGTTTAAATGCTTGGACGTTCTATGCTCCTCTAAAGGTGCACATATTGAGGTGTGCTGAAGATCACAAGAACCTTTATTACTTATGTCACAAAATGTTAGAAACCACATCATTGTATCTCTTTTGGTTAGGTTGTAGTAAAATTTTATAGCCAGAACAAGACTTTGCGGACAACAGCCTGTACTTCATTGCTCAGCCTAAATTATCTTCATATAATCCATGATATGTTTATCCAATCAATTTTTTTTTAATTTGAACAATGTTGTTAAAATCATTTTACTCTCTTCTTTTCCACAAGAAACTCAAAACGTTCCTCATTGGACCTCCAATTTTGAGCTATTTAAACCAGCGCAAGAACAACCAGAACGGCACTCAGTCGAGAGCATACATCCACCTGGTTGGCCATATCACTCAATTGTGAAGAATCACTTAAAAAATATTCTACTGGCTGGATCCGGATCCGGATCTGGATCTTCACCAAAATTGAATCGATTCTTCCTTGTCACATACACAACCTGTCCACCAAGTTTCGTCCAAATCCATCTATAACTTTTTGAGATATCCTGCTATGTATCGTTTTTGGCCATATTGCCCAATGGTGAAGAATCACTTACGAAATTAAATAATTCTCATATCCGAACCCATATACAGATCTTCACCAAAATCGAATCGAATCGTCCTTGTCAGACACCCAAATTGTCCACCAAGTTTCGTCAAAATCCATCTAAAACTTTTTTAGATATCGTGCTATGTATCGTTTTTGGCCCGATCTCCCAATGGTGAAGAATCATTTAAGAATTCTAGTAGACGGATCCGAATCCGGATCTTCACCAAAATCTAATCATTTTGTCGTTGTCTCATATGCCACATCTCTGCCAAATTTCGGCCGAATCCGTCCACAACAATTTGAGATATTTTGTTCACAGACAAATGGACAGGGGTGAAAACATAACCTCCATCCACCTTTGGTGGCGGAGGTAAAAAGCTTCCTTTTTCTCTCGTGGTGTTTCTTTACTCCCGCCAGGGAGTAATGCATTCAATCGTGTGCGCGTGCGTGCGTGTGCGTGTGCGCGCGCGCACGCGTGTGTGTTCGTGAACAGGATATCTGGAAAAGTTCTGAACGGATTTGGATGGAAGTTGGTGGGATGATTGCCCTTGGGATAAGGAAGAATTGATTAGTTTTTGGTGAAGCTCAGGATATTATTCCGGATCCAGGAATTTTTTGGGGGAATTCTTTTTCTGTTTTACTGCATTAAAGCTTTTATTCTTATTATTAAATGACGTTTTTCTCCTCTAATTCCGAGATATATCAAAATTAATTCTCTGACAGTTAGGGCCTACTTTCTTTTTCATTTATTGTTTTGGGGAGAGGGGATGTTAAACAAAACGTATTATCCCAACTTGACCCACGGCGGGAGTATGCGCTCTGCTGAGTGGCGTTCTAGTTTTACCATGCGCCTCTGCTTGTATCAAAATATTTGAACAAACATTCTTTATTTGTTCTGGGAATAATGAATCGGAAACACTAACAACTGTGACCTCAATGTCTTGGTAGCTCGTAACGTCTGCTCATACCATTCACTTTGTCATTTTGCGGAGAGATATCTGCACCATATGTTAGGTGTGCACCACCACACACCACCACAGCCACGTAATATCACAACAATTACCCCAGGAAAAGGCATCACTCAGAAAAGGTGGTGAGGCTCTCAGCATGGCGAGCTTTGTGCATGTGGGACTGTGCAAGATAGCTGGGGCTAATTAAAATTTTAATGGCTTTTCACGGATTTACAATGCCTGATTACACCAATACCTATATAATCGGAACAATACGTGTGTGCATGAGCTACATGCTTTAACCCCTTCCGCTTACATAAAGGGCCTGCTCGAAACGTGTGACCCGAACCATCCAGAACAATCGATGCGGAGCTCGGATATGACTATAAGCTCTAAATCGGAGATCACCAGCACACCCAGGAGAAGAAACGTTTTGAAATCGCAGTGGTCGTTGTCAGGACACCTTATAGGCCTCTGCTGTAGGCCTCGGTATTAATCACAGAGCTTGTGTTTGCTTTTTGCGTGAAACTGGTAACCTTGACCTTCAGGTCATGGTCTGTGTACAGTCAGTCCTGTAACAGCAGCAACACTGACTTCCTCCGAGATTGAAATGTCAATCTTTGGCCCACCTACCCTCGGCTGGGAAAAAGGCCACGCATTTAGCAGTTAAAGGCCGTGATCTGCGGGGCCTTTTTCTGGGGCAAGTAAAGAGCATTGACAGACACGGCGGTGCTTTTGTAGAGCCAATGGGACAACGACATCACCGGACAGAACTCGGGAAACATTTTAGTGATGTGAAAATTGGCAAAAAATGAATTTGCCAAAACAATCCAAGAGGATATATATATATAATAAGGCCATGTGGTACCTAACGAGATGCTGAGTTATTCATCATATTTCTTCATACAAAGCTATAACAACAATTCTTTGTTATTGCTTTCAGATGTGGTATATTATTTTTAATCACGGAGCTTTAAACACTGACGGTGTGATACTTTAGTTACCAGCAGCTGTTGTATGTCCTATTTGGGCTTTGTGGATTCTGCATTTAGTCAGAAAGATGGACTGAACACTTTGGCAGGCAGAGAATACTTATGAGCTGAGGTCTGCACAAGCTTATTATGTACATTGTGTTTCTGAGCGCAAGTCATGCCAAGAGCTACCTGACAGCTCACAAATTGCTTTTTGGGTGGTCTACTCGCTGAATGTGCCATATGTGCTGCCATATAGTAAAACTACTGTCTAAAATACCCTGTATGCACAGGCAATTTTGTAACATCTCCAAGCTGAAACTAGATTTAGTGTTAACAAACCTTTCATGTATCTATTATTATGGCAGATGCATCACAGTTAGTTAAACATCACATCTTTATACACATATATATATATATATACACTTTTTTCGACTCCAATACTACTACTTCGTCTACAATGGCCTCAGTTATTCTCACCTTTCTGTGACGTTGAATAGGGAATGATTTTGGCCCAATACTTTCAATTCATTTAAATTCATGGTTTTATTATCAAACCATCGCAGCCAGAAGCTGAATTGTGAATAATTTACAATATAAAATGAAAATCAAGATAATGGAAAAAGAAAATTGCAATGAGTGTTATAACATCTCCAAATAAATAAAATGAATTAAAAAGTAAGACTTCATCAATGATCTCTCTGACTCTCTTGAAAATCCTCTCTATCTCTTTGCTGATGACTCCACTCTCTGCCGCTCCATTCCTCATCCCACAGATCGGCAATCTGCAGCCTCCTAACTCTGCAAACCTGGACAAAATCACAGACTGGGCAAACGAGTGGAACATGTCTTTCAATCCTGACAAATCTCACAATCTTACGATGTCTCTCCGAAAAGACCGACTGGACAACCCTCCCATCCACTTTCTGAATAATCCTCTCCAAGAAGTTCTGTCACTCAAGCTTTTAGGTCTCACTATCTGCCATGATCTTTCCTGGGAAAACCACATTTCCAAGCTGGCCTCCAAAGCCAGTCGCCGACTGTGCATCCTACGTCGTGTGAAGTCCTTCTTTGGCACACCTGAGCTCCTCACCACATACAAGGCTTTCATCCGCAGCTCAATGGAATACTGTCCTCCCCTATGGGCCGGTGCTCCTACCTCACACCGAGCTCGGCTTCACGCTGTTGAAACCAAAGCTTTCAGAATCATTGGAATCTCCCGCGATGAAGCTATCTCTGAGGGCCTTTCACTCACTCACCACAGGCAGGTTGGTGGTCTTTCCATCTTCTACCGACTCCTCTCTGGCCTTGCCCCCCCAGCTCTCTCTGGGCTCTGTCCCACAAATATTCCTACAGGTCGCACAAGATCTGCCTGCAACCCTCTTATAGTTATACTGCCAAAATCAAGACTCTCTGCTCACCTTCACTCCTTTATTCCTCTTTTCTCCCACCTCTGAAACAAACTCCCTCACTCTCTTCAGTCCCATTCCTCCCTCCAGGTCTTTAAAACAGCTGTTCACCAGTTCACCAGCAAACAGTCTTATCTTCCCCCATTCAAAACCTTGATCTTTTCTACCCCCATTAATTCACCCCAGATCAACTTTTTGAAATACCGACTTCTTTCCTGGAAGTCCTAGCAGTGTCTGTGTTTTTTTTTTTTTTATACCTCTCCCACCTCACCCACCTCACCCCCACCCTCACTTCCCATACCCCCCCCCCCCCGCCCCCAAGCCCTATCCCACAGATCCCCCGATGTCCCTGTTCTCTACTGTTGTACTTGTGTGCTTCCCTCTCTCTCCCCATCTTGTCTTCTGCTTCCTTTACCATGTGTGTTATGTGTCGGTTTTTTTTTTTTTTGGTCATTAATATGAGAGCTTACACGAGCCTCGATCTTGTACACAAAAAATTAAAATAAAAACAACTTAACAACTTGCCTTTGCCTCTTGGAAGGCTAATCTAACTGAAGGCAATCTCAGTTCCTTCCACCAAGCTGAGAACAAGTGTGTGTCTACCCTCAGGAATGCCAGGAAGCACTATCTCTCCACACTCAAGATTGAACTCTCAAACCTGTCTCCTTCCTCCAAATCCTGGTGGCGTCTGGTCAAATCCGTTTCTGGTGTTTGTTTCCCCCTCCACCCCCTCCCTTAACTCAAATGGTTACACAGTTGACACCGCATGTGACAAAGCCAAATGCCTCAACTCTGTGTTTGCCTCAAAATCCTGTGTCCCAAACCCATCTCTCTCTGTTCCCACCTTACCCAGTCAAACCCAACTGCTCCTGGACTCTGTGCCCTTCTCTCATGACAAGGTGGAGAAGTTTTTGTCAAATCTCGACTCTGATTCTGCAACTGGACCAGGTGGCATCAGCCCACGGGTCCTAAAATCCTGCTCTGCCGCTCTATCTCGCCCTCTCTCTGTTTTTTTTCACCCTCTCTTTTGCTCAAGGTCATCTGCCAGCATCTTGGAAATCAGCAAACATAACCACTTTACACAAAAAAGATGCAAAAACAGATCCTTGCAACTACAGACCAATCAGCCTGCTCCCAATTATCAGCAAAGTCATGGAATCGATCATCACTTCGGATATCAAATCATTCCTCTTCTCCAATGGCTTGATCTCTGATCAGCAATTTGGATTCAGACCAGGTCATTCTACTCCAGACATGCTGCTTCTGCTGTCTCAACAACGGATGGAGGTCCTCAATGCCAAACAGGAAATCAGAGCTGTCTCCCTTGACATATCACGCGCCTTCAATACGGTCTGGCTCCCCGCTCTGCTCACCAAACTCTCCTCCTTTGATATCCGTGGAAATCTCCATGCATGTCTTGCGGACTTACTCTCTGGTCGTAGTCAACGTGTGGCCCTGAATGGATTTCTCTCATCTCCCCTTCCTGTTCAGGCTGGAGATCCCCAAGGTAGTGTTCTGGGCCCTGTGCTTTTTCTGGTCTTCATCAATGATCTCTCCGACTCTCTGGAAAATCCTCTCTATCTCTTTGCTGATGACTCCACTTTCTGCCGCTCCATTCCTCATCCCTCAGATTGGCAGTCTGCAGCCTCCTCACTCTCTGCAGACCTGGACAAAATCACAGACTGGTCAAGTGGAACATGTCTTTCAATCCTGACAAATCTCACACTCTTACGATGTCTCTCCGAAAAGACCGACTGGACAACCCTCCCATCTACTTTCTCAACAATCCTCTCCAAGAAGTTCTGTCGCTCAAGCTTTTGGGTCTCACTATCTGCCATGCTCTTTCCTGGGAAAACCACATTTCCAAGCTGGCCTCCAAAGCCAGTCGCCGACTGGGCATCCTCCATCGTGCGAAGTCCTTCCTTGGCACACCTGAGCTCCTCACCACATGCATGCTTTCCTCCGCAGCTCAATGGAATATTGTTCTCCCCTCTGGGCCTGTGCTCCTGCCTCACACAGAGCTCGGCTTCACGCTGTTGAAACCAAAACTTTCAAATCATTGGAATCTCCCGCGATGAATCTAACTCCGAGGGCCTTTCACTCACTCACCGCAGGCAGGCTGGTGGCCTTTCTGTCTTCTACCGACTCCTCTCCGACCTTGCTCCCCCAGCTCTCTTTGTGCTCTGTCCCCCAAATATTCCTCCAGGTCGCACACGATCTGCAAGCAATCCTCTTACGGTTAAACTGCCAAAATCTAGGCTTTGCTCACCTTCACTCTTTTATTCCTCTTTTCTCCCGCCTCTGGATCTAACTCCTCCCTCCAGGTGTTTAAAACAGCTGTTCACCACCATCTCTTATCTTCCCCCATCCAAAACCTTGATCTTTTCTACCCCCGTTAATTCACCCCAGATACACTTTCTTTTGAAATTCCAACTTCTTTCCTGGAAGTCCTTGCAGTGTCCATATGTATTATACCTCCCCCACCTCCCCCCAAGCCCTCTCCTTCCCACAGATCTCCCGATGTCCCTGTTCTCTACTGTTGTACTTGTGTGCTTCCCCCTCTTTCCCCATCTTGTCTACCGCTCCCATTATTATATGTTTTATGTGTCTGTTTGACTTTTTGTGTGATTAATGTTAGCTCTTTCACGAGCCTCGATGTTGTATACAAAAAAGAAAAAGAAAAAAAAGAAGACTTTTTTGAAGAAGAAGAATTATAAATACATATGCAAACATGTATAACAAATGAAAAATAAGCATCGATACAATAATATGAGGTTACAATCATAATATAATGGAGCAAACTTGTATGGTTATGTTTGTATGTGTGTATGTATGTACATATATATATATATGTATGTATGTACATATATATGTATGTTTGTACATATATATGTGTATGCATCTATGTATGTATGTATATTTGCGACCAAAACGTCTTCCTATTCTTCAAATATATATAAAACTGAAAAAGACGGCCCGTGGAGCTGTGAGGAGGTGAGGCTGTGCAACTATATATCTATTACTTATGTACGAATTGAATGTCGGTTGCCTCCTGTTTATTTATTAGGTACGTCTATTAATTAGGTACTGTTTGAATATACCTTTCGACACTTTAGACCCTTAGACATTTGAAGACCATTTAAGTCCTCCATGACCCTTACCACCACGACCCCTAAATATCCAAAAAGACCCAAAGGATGCCGAGGACCCAAAATACCCAAAAAACCCTTGAAGGCCCCGAAGACTCTAAAGACCCAGATGACCCAGAGGAACCAAAGGATTCAAAAGACTCCAAAGACCCTTGAAGACCCCGAAGTCCCAAAAGACCAAAACACCCTGAAGAGCATTAAAGACCATGAAGACCCTTAAACCCCCAAAGACCTCTAAGACACTTTAGATCCATTAGACCAGCTGGGACCCTTGATCATTTAGAGCATTAGACCACATGGGCCTTTTTAGATTACAAATATATTACTAATAAGCCCGTGCTTCGGTAGCGATGTGTTGTGAGGCGAGCGCAGCGAGCTGATCCACGCTAGTAATTGCAATAATAGTGCAAGATGCAACATGACAATAATAATTTAATAAACAAGCTGGGCAGGCCTGGCATTCGACTGAAAGTGGAAGAAGTTTGTAATTTGTTGAAAATGCCAGCAATAATTTACTTGATCTTTACAAAAGACACCGTGGGATTTTTTTAAATGTCAGACCAAATAATGCTATCATATGGGACACCGGATTTAAGGTCCGTCCAGGAATTGTTGTAACACCCTGCTTGCAAAGGAGCAAATCCGACAGTTTATAGTTGGGCCAAGAATGTTTTTGCTGGGATGGGATAGGAGCTAAAGGGAGTAAGATAGAATCGACATTTCATTGATAAAAGTATTAGTCTGGAGACCATTCCCAAAAATGTGACCTCGATGTAACCTTGCCGTTCCAGGCCAGCAAGAGTTTTTTCCCCGAAATAGGAGGCCTTCCATGACCAGAAAGAGGATGTTACCACCTTGGGAAATAATATGGAGCCAAATTGTAGCCAATTATGTAACACTATGTCAAAGACATAATTTATCCCAAAACTGTTGATGTTGAAACTACCATCCACTCACATTTCCATGAATAAAGGTGCCATATTGGGTTGCATAATGCATTTCTGTGTTTGATTGTATGCCTTGTGTTAATACCTCGTTTAACTCCATAAACATAACAACAAACAGCATCTCATTATCATAAATAATAAACCAATAAAGCTTGATAATGTTACAAAGACTGTTGAGTTGCTTTTCTACCAAAAGTGGGGAAAACCTGTATTATTAAATAAAAATGCAATACATATTTACACCATTTCTGAGGGTCAGTGTGGGTCCTTCATAATATCCCAAAACGAGTAGTGATCTATCTATAATTCCACTAATCTCTGTGTGTATGTTTGTTTGTATGTTTGTCTGTGACCGCTGTTTCTCGACAACCACGGGTCCGATATACTTGAAACTTGCCAGGTATATTGCTGGGGACCCGAGGATGTGCCTTTTCAAGGTTTGAAATTAATCGGACAAGTAGTTACCGAGCTATGGCGATTTAGCCGTTCGCCGTTCGCTTTGGCGTTGCGAATGGACCAAACCATTTCATGTAAATAGAGGGGGGGGTTCTGTGGTCGTTGCGAATGGACCAAACCATTTCATGTAAATAGAGGGGGGGGATTGTCACTGTACTCGCAAGCCGTTCGCCGTTCGCTTTGGCGTTGCGAATGAACCAAAACATTTCATGGACCAAACCATTTCATGTAAATAGAGGGGGGGGGGGGGATTGTCACCGTACTCGCACCCACGTACCCACGTACCCACGTACGGGCATTGCACCCACGTACGGGCATGCCCTAGTATATTATAACGTTTCAAAATACCTTGGTCTCGTCTTATTACTTCCGCCACCTCAGGTGGTTATGTTTTGACCCCTGTCTGTCTGTTTGTCTGTTTGTGAACAGGATATCTCAAAAAGTTGTGTACGGATTCGGATGAAACTTGGTTGATGAGTTGGTTAGGTGACAAGAACAAGCCGATTCGATTTTGGTTCAGATCCGGATCCAGATTAGGCCTATCAGCGGGATACAATAAGTAAACATTTTTTTACGTAAAACGATGCAATACGTAAAATAAACCCCCCGCCCCTTCTCATACCTCCCCCCCCCCCCCCCCGCAAGCCCTCTCCCTCCCACAGATCTCCCGATGTCCCTGCTCTCAAATGTTGTACTTGTGTGCTTCCCTCTCTCTCCCCATCTTGTCTCCCGCTCCCTTTATCTTATATTATATGTATGTTTGTCTTTTTGTGATTAATATTAGCTCTTACACGAGCCTCGATCTTGTATTAAAAAACAAAAACAAAAAAACTTCAGCCTTACGGAGGTACGCTCTCTACCGAGTGTTGTTCTACTTCATCTTGCAATGCAATTTGCATTATAATTGTCATATTGGAAATTCTTATTTACCTAGTACCAAAAAGTCCTGATTATTATTATTTATGGGCCTGCGACACAACCTTGCAGTAGCAATTATTTTTTGTGTATGTATCAGTAGTTGTCGTGGTACAGTGCATTCAGGAAGTATTCAGGCCCCTACACTTTTTTCACATTTTGTTGTTGCAGCCTTGTGCTGAAATCGTTTAAATTCATCTTTTCCCTCATCAATCTACACTCAATACCCCATAATGACAAAGAGAAAACAGGATTTTAGAAAGTTTTGCAAATTTATTAAAAAGAAAAAACTGAAATATTACATTTACATAAGTATTCATACCCTTTGCTATGACACTTGAAATTTAGCTCAGGTGCCTCCCATTTCTCTTGATCATCTTTGAGATGTTTCTACACCTTCATTGGAGTCCACCTGTGGTAAATTCAATTGATTGGACGTGATCTTGAACTACAAAGCTGGTTATAACTTGTCTCCATCAAAATCAAGGCAGACGTGAAATCCACACCAAGCCATACCTGCATTGGAGACATTAACAGTCAAAGTGCAGTCACTGAGAGTTTGTATCTATTTATTTGACTTCTCTGATCTGCAGATGACTTGGATGAGGAAACTGAGGCTGCTGATCTCTGCACAACATTACCTAGTATTGCAGAGGACATTAGGTTCTTGGCCTCAGGTGGCCGTAAGCACAATACCAAATATTAGTGTGGCAGAACTCTTTGGTGTCAAATCCAGAACTTGCTTGTCCAACAACATGTGGTTGGTACCTTGATCCAGATAAAGTTACTGTGCCTCTACTGATGACCAAAGAAAGCCTTTCTGCTGAGTGTGTGGACATCACGACTTGCGGACGTACACCATATGATATCAGTGCAAAACAGGACAATGTTCTTCAAACAAAATCAGACTAAAGAAAAACAAAAGCCTGCAAATGTCATGAATGGTGCCAAATCCCCTACAACAATGACTCGGATAATGACTGGCCTGTTTAGAATATTAAAGGTCAGGACGGTTGTTTTAGGATGTTGCATTGAAATCATTTGTGTACATTTTGTGTCTGTGAAAGCCTGAATTGCATAAAGTAAACAATATAAAGACATATTGAATGTATATGCATATGTCTATGTATAAAATATGTTACCATGTCTGCTGGCATCAGGAACATCACATTATTATTGGGAAATTAAAAACCTACAAATACTCTGGATTGAAATATGGTGATTATGGGGTATTTGTTTTCCTTGTTTAAAAGGCACTTAAAATCTGTCCCAGGGTGGCAGCAATGTTTTTCTGAACCAGGAAGAATGTCACATTGACCCCACATACGTTTCCAATTTGTTTAAAAAAATGGTACCCTACGACCTTTTCTAGGCCCTTTTTGAGATTGGCCTCCAGACTATATAGCAGAAGTGTTTGATTTATATGTATGTCACATGGCAAACAGTGTTTTGGCAGAATCCAACTTACCCCCACCATTATGTAATGTATGTGTCTAAGCCCCGACGATCCCCACACCTTAATTCTCCAAATCGTTCCTCTTTGGAATCTGTCCCTATGTGCACGGACTGACAGGCGAACTGCCCGAAAGGGACATGGTAAAAGTCGCCCTGCCCACCGACGAGGAGGGGAGGGACAGGAACCCTCTCAAAGCCATGCCTACCAGCTGACATTTATAAAAGGCGGAGCATAGCGTGGATCACCCCTTCCTCTCATGAGAATGCTTTGGGGTCAGGCTTAGAGTGAGTTGCTTGAGTATAAGACGAGTTAGGGCTGCTTGCTCAGAAGGGTTGCGGTGAGCGGTTCTCAAGCATCAGCACCGCAAGGGCAAAACCAGACTGGAGTGAAGACCAGCTCTGTGTCCCCAAAACGGTGCCAGAGACTCTGCAGCATGACCTGGCAAACAGTCCAGCAGGAATCCAGACCGGAAAGCGGCGAATCTCTCCCGCATGGAGCTCACCACTCCCGACACAACCACCATGCAGAAAAATAGTGTGTGGACAGGTTTCTTTCAGTCGCATCTTCCTCGATGTGTCTCCCATTTGCAAGGGTGTGGGCCTGAAGGTATCACATAAGCTTACATGATTATTCATGGGAATGGGGATTATAGCTTTAAACGGAATTCTCCTTTTTTGTAATATTGTTTCCCTGTTCTTCTCACCCCTTCTCTTTTCCATAAACTGCTTTTTCCACCTTTGAAGTATTGAGCAAGTGATGTTGTTCTGTACAGTGCTTCCACTGCCAATGGAGGAGGAACAAAATGTTTTGTAATTCGAAAATAAAGAGTAAGGAAAGAGAAAGGAATGCAAGGAACTTTAGTGAATGGGAATGAGGAGAAGAATAAGGAGTGCGGAGGCGGAGGGTTGTTTTTGAACACTTTAAAACACCTTGATTGTCTTAGCGTCCTGTTTCAATATATTTCCCTTTTTAGCCACCGATGACGTCATCTATATGCTGATATCTAAGCATACTTAGCATGCAGATGGCCTACAAGTAATAAAAAAAACAAATATTTTAAATGAGACATAATTCGACGACTAACTTTGACCTAAAAAGCATCTAACTTTGAACTAAAACTTCAAGAACATTTGACCTCAATATCTAATTATACATATGTATCATGATACATGCACTTAGTTTAGTTCAAATACCATAGCCAATGGAATCACATTAACAGGAGTTTTAAAGTGACCTCTGACCCTTGACATTTTAGTAATAAATTATAATCTATCATGGATGGATGCACTGACAAAGGTTTATAATACTTGGGCCAGGTTTGATTTAAATCCCTTCAGCTATTCTTAAGTATCACATTTTTACCTCACCTGATCTCTAACCTTTGACCTTTGGATGCCGGAATCTAATCAGTTAATCTTTCCATCATAATACATATTCGTACCAAGTTTGGTCAAAATCCAATCACTGTTAATGGGGTAATATAATTTTTACCGAACAGGACCTTTGACCTCTTGACCCCATAATCTCAGCAGTTCATAATTAAAATCATTATACATACTTGCACCAAGTATGACTTAGGTCATTCAAGCCATTCTTAAGTGATAGTTAAAAGTTAAAGTGATAAGTTAAAAGATAGGACCCGCGACATCGACCTGAAAGAGACACTCACGACTGTTGTTGAGAAGGCAAATTTGCAATTACCAAAACTAACAGCAATAGCACCAGCTATGTTGGGATCTGCAAATGGCCTTGTAGGGCTGTGTAAAGCGGGCGACCGTTTCCCTGATTTTTGGACATTTCATTGCATCATCCATCAAGAGAACCAGGTGTCGAAGAAGCTGAACTTGGACCATGTCATGAAACCTGTGCTAGAAATTGTGAATTTTATTCGCACTCATGCTCTCAAGCACGGACAGTTCAAAAACCTCATAGCTGAACTGGACGAAGACCTTCCCAATGATCTGCTTCTCCACTGCACTGTGAGATGGCTTTCAAGAGGTAACATGCTTTCCCGTTTTTTTGAACTTTTGGACCCAGTGAAGCTGTTTCTGGCAGAGAAATATAAGGACTATCCTGAGCTACATGACCCCCAGTGGATGTCAGATTTGGGGTATCTGGTGGACATGCTGAATCATCGGAACAAACTGAATCTAGATCTGCAAGGGAAGTTAAAAATGCTGCCTGACCTGGTGCAAAGTGTTCTCACATTTGTGAACAAACTCAAGCTCTTCCAGACCCATCTTCAAAAGGGAGAGCTCACACATTTTCCCTCCTTGTTGAAGGCAAATGGAGAAGCAGCTGAAGTCACAAAAAGGAGCATTGCACGCTATGCAACACTGGTTGAAAATCTGCAGCAGAGTTTTGAGGACAGATTCTGCAACCTGAAGAAACAACGGCCACAGATCACGTTCCTCGTCAACCCTTTCACTGCTGAATCGGATTGTTTCAAAGCCAGTAGTGGCGGATGAAGCAGCATCCCAGTTGGAGATGATTGAACTTTCTGAGGATGACAGACTTAAATGTGTCTTGAGAGAAGGACCCACAGGCACAGAGTTTGGGAAAATTGTGCCCACAGACAGATACCCCAGTGTCAAACAGGCCGCACTCAAGCTAATGTCAATGTTTGGATCAACTTACGTGTGTGAATCAGTTTTTTCTACGCTGAAACAAGTGAAGTCAAGACATCGCTCTGTTCTTACGGACACACATGTGAAAGAGTTGCTCCGAGTGGCCACAACTGAGTACAAGCCAGACCTGAAAATGATTGTGGAAAACAAAGACTGCCAGGTGTCCCACTGAGGTAATAAACGACCTATGAAAACTGTTAAGCTATGTATTATGATAATTATGACATAACCATAATATATATAATTATTAATTATGTCATTAGGCCTATACGTTGCTGTTGTAGTGTGAGCATGCAGGTGTTGTGCGGCTCTTTGCAATGGTGTGAGGGGTTTTTTTTGGCTCCTTATGCTGGACTAGTTAGCCACCACTGCTCTAACCCATTTCTCATCCCACACGTTCCCCTCCCTCTTTCTTCCACTACACCCCCTCCAAACTCCACCACAACATTGGATGCCATCAGTTTGCATCAGTCAAGACAAGATATTTGGATAATAAATGTTTGTCTCCATTATTCCTTTAGCTGCATTGTTGAGGAAATCTACATCTTCTTTGGACATCATGGAACATTGATGAGATATTTCATTGTCTCACTACCAACGTGGGTTAAAGCTGCTCTGGTCTACAAATGGATAAGGTACCTAGTCATTTCTCTCTAAGTGTTCTCACCCGCACAAACACGTTGCTATTACATGCTCCGCTGGTCCGCATTAAGCTCTACTAAAAAGTGCATGTGAGTGAAGCCACACGCACACCTTTTTAAAGATTTATTTTGTCAATAAACGAGAGTGCTTGTAAAAAAAAAAGTCTCTTCCAAAAAGGATTTGCCTCAGGGATGCATATCCCACCTGTGCACAGCGATTAGTGTGTGCTCTGACTTGACCCAACAGTGGCAGCTCAGCAGCACACTACCCACCCCAACAATAAAAACACTATCCAATTAAAAAAAACAATAAAAAACACTACCCAATCCCAACAAAAAATACCCAATAAATCAAACAAAAAATACCCAACAAAACAAATAAAAAATACACAAAACAAACAAAAAATATCCAATATAACAAACAAAAGAAAACAAACAAATAAGCAAAAAAGCAGTACCCAAACACAAATAAACAAACAAAAATACCCAATAAAACAAACAAAAAATATCCAATAAAACATATAAAATGCACAATAAAAAAACAAAAAATACCCAATAAAACAAACAAATAAACAAGAAAACACTACCCAATCCCCCCCAAAAATACTACCAATAAAAAAACTGGAAATGTGAGCAGTGATGATAGGCTTCCAGCCAAAATGGCCTCCATACCACATGACTGATGACATCATTTCAATAAATTTTCCTCATGGGTCGTTGATCATAGCTGTAAATGTTGGTTTGGATTGGTTAAGCGGTTCTTGAGATATAGATTTTCAATTTTTTTCCTTAACTCCAAGATGGCTGCCATACCATGTGACTGATGATGTCATAGTTTGCAAAAAAAAAATCCTCATGTGTCGTCCATCATACGTATGAAGTTTCGGATTGATCCATTGAGTGGTTCTGGAGATATGGATTTTCAAATATTTTTCCGTGCAATCCAAGATGTCGGCCCTACCACGTGACTTATGATGTCATAGTTCAGGAACATTTTTCCTCATGGGGAGTTGATCATTCCTGTGAAATTTTGGATTGATCCGTTCAGCAGTTCTGGAGAAAAATATGTGTAAAGGTATTCCTTAAATCCAATATGGCTGCTATATCACGTGACTGATGATGTCATCGTTTACAAATATTTTTCCACATCAGCAGTTGATGATGTGTGTGACATTTTGCATTGATCTGTTAAGTGGTAAGGTTTATTTAATTTTTTGCATTAATTCAAGATGGCACCCAAACCACATGATTGATGAGGTCACAGTTTGCAAATGTTTCCCCTCATCAGAATGTAAACATGTGTTTCAAGTTTTGTATCAATCGGATAAGCGGTTTCGTAGAAGTGGGTTTTTTAAGTAAAAAAAAAAATCTAATATGGCTGTCAAATCACGTGACCGATGACGTATTTTTTTCGCAAACTTTTATCGCCATGGATAGGCGATAATATTTGTAAAATGTCGCGTTGATCCGTTCAGCGTTTCTGGAGAAGATGTTTAAAGTTTATGGCATCATAGGCAATGGCAGCCAATGTAAGTCAAAATTGCAAAAACAAAATTCATGATGCACTAAGTTACATTGGTATCTATAATATGTTTAAGTTTTGTAGAGCTAGCTAAAACGGTTTTCTTGGAATCGTCTCCACAAAATGTGTGAAAATAATAATCCTTACAAGAAGAATAATATGCTTCCAGTGGGAACCTCACCGGAGGAGGAGAGGGGGAGGGAGGAGGAAGGAGGAGGAGAGGGGGAGGGAGGAGGAAAGGAGGTGGAGAGGGTGAGGGAGGAGGAAGGAGGAAAGGAGGAGGAGAGGAGGGAGGAGGAAGGAGGAAAGGAGGAGAGGGGAGGGAGGAAGGAAGGGGGTGAGGCAGGGAGAAATGGGGGGAGGGAGTGAGTGAGGGAGGCAGGCAGGGAGGGGGGGGGGGGGGGGGGAGGGATATATGTGAGAATAATAACAGTCTCTTTTGAGATCCTAACTTTACGATTACCAAGGACTTAAAAAGCATCACAGAATTTTGAATTTTGTTAGTGCGTTGGGTAAATCAAAAAGTCCTTGGCTAACTTTTAAAAGGCATCTTACCCAGGAAGCTATAATGAGGAAAACTTCAATGGAATGACATTTTGTTTGGCTCGTGGCCCGGATGGACGATGTGAAAACGTTGCAGGTTCTTTAACATACACACAAATTAACTGTAATTTGACGGCAGCTCATGTAGCACGTTGTGGAAAGAATATATGTCACACTAGTTTATATACGTAGTATATGACATCCTTGAAGTTGAATACTGTGACAAAATATGTCATGATAGTTTATGAGCGCTCAACTGATACATTTCCTGGTCGATTATCAAATTTACTATTCCTTGCCAGATTACTTCTGCCACAAAAGTTTCAAAAGTAAATAGATAATGGAATGAAGTAAAGTTGCTGGAGGACTAAACTCAAATTTCAAAACGGTGAACTTCTCAATCACATCAAATAAAAAAATTTCATTGTCTCGACTGCATACATAATAAATGCACAATCTATAATAATAAAAGGCACTGTGTGTGTGTGTGTGTGTGTGTGTGTGTGTGTGTGTGTCCAGAACCATGAAACCTAGTGGTCCCAAACTTTGCATGCATACTTCTCAACCTCCAAGGGAGTGCATGCATGAAAACTGGATGTTTAGGTGTGTTTAAACACCGCCTTTGAAGATTTTTTCCATTAAAATTTACACTAAAACTATAAACAGGCTAAACTTTGGTCAGCCTTTGTTCAGCTTGGGGTCTTAATTCCACCATTTTGTCCTCAGGTGAAATATGCTTTGCCTCAGAACAAGTCCGTTTATGTGCAATGAAGCTTAAAATGAGTGTTTGTGTGTGTTAAATCACCCCTCCCCCCCTTTGAACATAATTTACACTAAAATTTACACTCACATGAGAAACAGGCTTACCTTTGGTCAACATGTATTCAGCTCAGGGTCTTAATTCCACAATTTTGTCTACTCAGTTCAAATATGCCATGTCTCAGAACAGGTCGTTTTCTGCACAAGAAAGCTTTATATCTAAGAATGGTAATACCACTGATCTTCATACCTATGAATCATTGTATTGAAGCGCGGTGCTACGCGCGCTTACTTGTATAACAAGGAGGAAGCGGACAACGCGGTAAGTTCAAGAGTCTTTATTATAAGAGCTCAACTGTAGCACTGGAGCGCTCCGGGCTGCGCGCCCGGTGTATATCCCGTGGCCACGCCTACCCCTTGGGCGTGGCCGCCGCCCACTTGGTGTGCAGAATGATGCCCTCACGCCAGTGAGCTTTCTTGTCCGCCACACGCGCCCCCCCCCCCCCCCAGAATTCCCGCGCACCTGGAGGGCCAGTTTGCGGGGCAAACGGATGACCCGGCCGAAGCGCCCTCTGGCGACCGGCGGCGTCCGGGGTGCAGGGATGCCAGCTGGGATGCCTCCGGGTGCACCCGGGATGGGTGCAGGACCGGGGGGCGGCGTGCCGGCGGGCCTGGGCGGTGCCGGGGGTCCGCCCGCAGGGGGCGGCCCCGACGCGGGGGCTGAGCCACCGGCGGTGGGTGGTCCACGTCGAGGTGGGCCGGCTTGAGGCGATCCACCGAGACGCGGTCGGGAGTACCGCCGATGTCCAAGGTGAAATGTTTCACCCCGGTCTCCAGCACGCGGAAAGGCCCGTCGTACGGGGGCCGCAGTGCTGTCCGGTGGGCGTCGTGCCGGATGAAGACGTACTCCGCGGTGCGAAGCTCCGGGGCGACGTGCGTAGGCGGGTGCCCGTGGTGCGCCGTCGGCACCGGGGCGAACCTCCGGGCTGTCTCCTGCAACGCGGAGCGCTCCTGCGCCGCGGACCATGGTGCCATGGGGTCGGGAAGGAACTCGCCCGGCACCCGCAGCGGTTGTCCGAAGACCAACTCCGCCGCGGATGCACGCAGGTCATCCTTGGGCGCCGTCCGGAGGCTCAGCAGGACCCAGGGGAGCCTGTCGACCCAGCCGCGGTCGTGGAGGGTGGCCGGAGCGTGGCCTTCAACGAGCGGTGGAACCACTCGCACAGGCCGTTGGCCTGGGGGTGGTAGGCCGTGGTTCGGTGCAGCTGGACCCCGAGCCCCCGCGTGACCGCCCCCCAGAGCTCCGCAGTGAACTGGGGGCCGCGGTCGGACGAGATGTCCGAGGGGGCGCCAAACCGGGTGACCCAGGTGGCGATGAACGCCTGCGCGACGTCCGCCGCCGTCGTCGCCGCCAAAGGCACGGCCTCCGGCCACCGGGTGGTGCGGTCCACCATTGTCAGGATATGGGTGAAACCCCGCGAGGGGGGCAGAGGTCCCACCAGGTCCACGTGTACATGGTCGAACCTTCGTTCCGGCACCGTGAACGGGGCCAATGGGGCCTGGGTGTGCCGGTGCACCTTCGCGCGCTGGCACGCGAGGCACGTCCTGGTCCAGCCGCGGACGGCCTTCCGGAGGCCATGCCAGACAAACTTGTCGGCGACCAACCTCTGGGAGGCCTTCGTGCCCGGGTGGGACAGGCCGTGGATGGCGTCAAAAACCTGGCGCTGCCAGCCCGCGGGCACGATGGGGCGAGGCCGCCCGAGGGAGACGTCACACAAGAGGGCCGTGCCCGCGCTATCGAACGGCACCTCGGTGACGCGGAGGCCCGTGACGGCAGTCCGCAAGGCCTGGACGCCGTGGTCGGTGGCCTGGTCCGCCGCCATCCGGGCATAGTCGATGCCATGGTGGACTGCGTGGGCGACGGACCGGGAAAGGCAATCCGCCACCGGGTTGTCCTTCCCCGTGACGTGCCGGATGTCCGTCGTGTACTCGGACACGGCCGAGAGGTGACGCTGCTGCCGGGCCGACCACGGCTCGGCGACCTTGCCCATCGCGAAGACCAGTGGCTTGTGGTCGACGAAGGCCGTGAACGCACGGCCCTCGAGCAGATGGCGGAAGTGCCTGACCGCCAGGTGAAGCCCGAGCAACTCGCGGTCGAAGGTACTATAACGGCGTTCGGGCGGGCGAAGCTGCCGGCTGAAGAATGCCAGCGGTTGCCAGGCACCACGCACCCATTGCTCGTGCACCGCGCCCACCGCGTAGTCCGAGGCGTCGGTGGTGAGGGCGATCGGTGCATCGGGCGCCGGGTGCGCGAGCATGGTGGCGTTAGCCAAGGCGAGCTACGCGCCCGCGAACGCCACGTCCATCTGCTCGGTCCAGGTAACGTCACCTTTGCCCGGCTTCCCTCGGAGGGCCTCGTGCAAGGGGCGCAGGAGCTGGGCGATGCGGGGCAGGAACCGATGGTAAAAGTTTACCATGCCCAGGAACTCCTGGAGCCCCTTGATCGTGCGGGGGCGCGGAAACCCCTTCACCGCCTCCACCTTGGCCGGTAGGGGGACGGCCCCGTGCCTGGTGACGCGGTGCCCCAAAAAGTCGATGTCGGCGACGCCGAACCGGCACTTGTTCGTGTCCGCCACAGTTTTGCTGTATACATCGCAATGCTTACAAGTGCCAGTGTTCATGCCTTTATTTAATTTCCACACACATCTAACAAGTGATAAGCGCCATAATCTCTTCACCTGAACCAAATTTCAAAGTTTTAACTCGAGGATTCACCTCAACGGCAACTTTGAGTGCTAAAAACGTGTTCATTTGTCCAATTCAGACATTGTTAGACACTCGGGGCATCTCAACCATTTCGTTTGAGGTGCTTGCTTGAGTGCTCAAGCCGCTTGGCGAGCGCTATACAAGCAGCTTGGTAATGGGACACCTTGCTGTTTACCAATCTCTTACCTTTTATTTGCTTTATTTGTCTTTTGACTTTGATTATGACTGATTCCTATACATGACTGTGATGCTCAACTTTGAGCACTATTCTCACGTGTGAAGTTAGGGCAAGTTTCACTTTACCCATTTACTGATTCAGTGTAGATTGTACCATTATAAAAAGGGGAAGTAGTTAATTGTACAATTACAAAAAAGAGGGTGCTCGGAAAACCTCAATACTGTACTGTACGACAGTATTATTCGCAAAAATAATAATTGTATGTGCCCCTGGGGTGGGAGGAGTGGGAGGACCTCCCCTCTCCTCAAACTGTCTTCTCTCCCCTCTCCTTATGCTGCTTTCCATTCCCTTCCCCTTCCCTCTCCTAATGCTGCCTTCATTTCCACTCTCCTCGTGCTGCCTTCCATTTCCCTCCCTTCACACTGCCTTCTCTCCTCATGCTGCCTTCATTTCCACTCTCCTCGTGCTGCCTTCCATTTCCCTCCCTTCACACTGCCTTCTCTCCTCATGCTGCCTTCCTCTTCTCCGTGCACACTGCCTTCCTTCCCCCCTCCCTCCCTTCTTCCCTCCCCCCTCCCTCCCTTCTTCCCTCCTCCTTTCCCCCTCCCTCCCCTCTGCTCCTCCTTTCCCTCTCTCCCCTCTCCTCCTCCTTTATGAATACTGTGACGGTTATCACACTTTATGTCTATAACCCTCAGAGGTCACAAGGCTTGTCTTGGTTTCAAAAAGCGTGTCTTTAATTCACGTAAAAACTGAAAAAGAAAAATACAGCCATTCAGTACATGCCGTTAATCATGGCGGCATAACGAACTTGCTATATGATTTACACAAAACCTATTACGATACATTTGCATCCACACAATACAATAATTTGCCTAAAGTTACTTCAAGAGGTTCAACAATAAATTGAGATTCAGCTTTCCTCTATCCAAGGGTCGGTATTAAAGAGAAAACATCAAAAATGGAGCCGATCAATTCTTTCGTTCGTCGCGCACAAAACGGTATGGCGGGAAAAAGGCGGAAGTGCAAGAATGCTAATACAGCGCCCAGCTACCACAGGAAGTCACAATAATAATATTTGCTTAAACAACAGCTACATGGCTCCTCTTATTTGACATTTCAAATTATCTTTAAACGATCAATAAACCCAAATCTACCAGTTACAATGATGCAATAAATGCAATTACCCACAACTGAGGTATTCAAAATTATCATCAACTGAAAACAAGCAAACAGGGAAACACTGATTTCATGATGCAAAGATAATCCAACATGTATCGACATTGTTCAATAGTCCATTAGAGGTTTGGCTCCTCGTCAAGGGATTCCCGGTGCACCAACAACACAATATTGTGGATGGGTCTCTCAAATACAGATTTTCCAACTTGGATCTTGACCTTCCGGGTATGTCTATCTTGTCCAGGGTAAGCCTCGATGACACGAGCCAACGGCCATTGGCATCTTGGTAGTGAGTCATCCACCATCATGACAACATCATCTTTAATGAGGCTCCCCTGGGGCTTTGTCCACTTTTTTCGTTCTTGCAGGGTAGGTAGAAACTCAGACTTCCACCGTGACCAAAAGTCATTGGCCAGGTACTGCACACGACGCCATCTGCGACGACAATATAGGTCTTGGTGAACAAACACGCCTGGTGGAGGAAGAACCACCTTGGATTTCAGCGTCAGCAGCTGACTCGGTGTAATTGGTTTAGGAGAATCTGGGGACCTCATGTCGACGTAAGTGAGAGGCTGGCTATTCACGATGGCCTCTGCCTCCATCATGAGAGTTCTCAACAGCTCATCATCCAACTGCTGTCCATGCTGCTATAGGAGAACCGATAGAGCATTTCTGGTAGAGCGAATCATCCTCTCCCATGTGACTGGCATGGGGATCATTCATATTGAAAACAACCGTCACAACTGTTCTTGAGTAACTCTTGCGAAATTTTCGTATTGTCCATTTCAGCCAGGGCGGCATTCAATTCGCTCTTGCCTCCAATGAAATTGGTGCCCCTGTCCGATCAAAGCTGTCTGATGGGGCCCCTCCTGCAGATGAATCTCCGATAAGCATTGATAAAGGAGTCTGTGCTCATTGAGTTGGAGGTCTCAATATGAATGGCACGTGATGCCATGCAAGTGAAGATTACTCCCCATCGTTTGAGCTCCTTTCATCCTTCTTTGATGATAAATGGGCCAAAGTAGTCGACGGCACTGTGTACGTGAAAGGAGGAGCTGGATCCAGTTGTGGTAGGTCAGACATCTTTTGCCCACATGGAGCACCTCGATGTTTCCGGCATGTACCACATCTTAACACATGCATTGTCACAGCGGCTCTGGCTCCAACTATCCAACATCCAGCTTGACGAATTCCATTCAATGTCATGCCATGACCAGAGTGACCACTCTCAACATGATAATGGTCGATGATGATGCCACTGATATGGCTGTGACATGGAAGCAGCATAGGATGTTTGACATCCCTTGGCACCGCTGCTCTCTTAATGCATCCACCAACTCTCAATATTCTGGTTTTATCCAGAAAGGGGTCAAGCGTGCATCGCGGGCTCCTCTTGCTGACTGACTGATATCTGCATTGATTCCCATCACTTGAATCATGGCTAGATCCAGATCTGCTCAGAATATAGATTTCCCTGGGGAAAGCCTGAGCCTGCACCAGTCTCACAATCATTTCTTCTGCCTGTTGCATTTCAGCCACAGAGACAGGAGCATACGTCTTCATCCTGTCATCGAGCAGCACCTGGCGGTTAACAGGAATTCTGGATGGCATCTTCACGTTGTGATTTCTAAGTTTTTCAATAAAGCAAAGACACACTGCTATAGCTCCCTTGAGGCAAAACCAGCTGGAGAAACGCAGAAATCTATCTATCAGACTTGTAGAGCCAGCGGTGCGGAGCCAGCCAGCGGGACACAATGCCTTTTTTCTCGTAGTAAATCCACACCTTTCTCTGTAAGCTTGATTTATCTTCCAGTTCGACTCTTCGATCCAAAGGTGTTCCTCTCAGTCATGGCAAATCCCAAGGAGAGTTTTTACTGTGGCGGTTATCACACTTTATGTCTATAATCCTCAGAGGTATATGAGACTTGTCTTGGTTTCAAAAAGTGTGATAACCGCCACAGGTCATGAGACTTGTCTTGGTTTCAAAAAGTGTCTTTAATTCACCTAAAAACTGAAAAAGAAAAATACAGCCATTCAGTACATTGTAGCGGCTACCGCTGGGTTTTCACAATCGCCTTGCACCTATCAAGGACGCGGAGCGATCACCATGCCGGGCTCGTCCAGGACGCCCGGGCAGGCCCGCGCTCAACTTGCCAGGCCTCGGTCGGGACGCCCGGGCATGCCCGGGCAGGCTCGCCCTCAACTCGCCAGGCCGCAGCCAGGACGCTGGGCCACGCCCCCTCTCGCCTTTCCTGGGCAAGCGCTCCGGGATAATATGTATATATATATTTCTGCCCGATAAACGGGCTTTTCAGAGTGCCTGAGTGTTTGGTTTGATTAAAGCAACTCGGATGAATTCCAGCTTTTTGTCGCGTCCATTCTTCCGATCGACGTGGGAGCCCCAGCTCCTTCAACATGCCATTAATTATGGCGGCATAACGAACTTGCTATATGATTTACACAAAACCTACTACGATACATTTGCATCCACACAATACAATAATTTGCCTAAAGTTACTTCAAGACGTTCAACAATAAATTGAGATTCAGCTTACCTCTATCCAAGGGTCGGGTATTAAAGAGAAAACATCAAAAATGGAGCCGATCAATTCTTTCATTCGTGGACAAAACGGTATGGCGGGAAAAGGAGGAAGTGCAAGAATGCTAATACAGCGCCCAGCCACCACAGGAAGTGATAATAATAATATTTGCTTAAACAACAGTTACAAATACTAATAATATCCCACCTCCCCAAGGGGTTCTTAGCTGTGACGAGCAGCTCTATGAGAGGACTGCGTTGTTGTTCTTGTTGTTGGGGTGCCTTTTTGAATAACACATGCGCATACAATCGGACGTGCGTTGGTATGACGTAAGACACATCGCGGACTAAAATCGCGATTTGTTTGAAGAAACCAGAATAAATTTAGCAACAAAGACAACATGAATGTTTTCATATCAATCTCGTTCCACAGAAATTGACACAAATTAGGTGTAATTATTGAATAGTGCATGCGCATACACTCGAACTTCCCCTACCGACCAAGCCCGTTTCAAATTATCCCTCTGCAACCCAGAATTAACATTTATAAATAACATTAATGAATTAACATTAACAGAAACAAGCATTCTGAGTATTGCACTGCAATACATGTCCCATAGCAAAGTTCAAAGTGCCATAACTTTGTCAAAAATGATCGAATATGCAAATTTATGCACGGTTGATGTTGGTTTTCAAACTTGATCTGAGGTATGCTGAGACACATGTGGGTCACACCTCGCCTCGTTGATAAGCCCGCAAGGTCGCTCCGTGGAGCGGCCTGCACGTATTGCAATGTGTGAATTATATAATTACCAACTCACGGTTTGAGGGACGAGCGATTCAAGAGATATCCATTTAAAAAAAACAAATAACGATATCTGCCAAACCACGTGCCCTATCGCAAATTCCAAAAGGACATTTTAGTAGACTGACATGCTGAACAGATCTGTGAAGTTTCCCCTCAATTGGATCAAAAATGAGGGAGGAGCTCGGTTTTAAAGGTTCATGCTTAAAAACGTCATAACCCTCAAACCATGTGACGCATGACGTCATGCTCGCTGACTTTTTTGTTCGTCATGGGTATGCGATTCTGCCTGCAAAGTTTGGCCTCGATCTGTTCAGCCGTTGCAGAGAAAAAGGGGTTTTCGTGTTTTCATGAAAAACAATATGGCGGCCGAACCAAGTGACCTGTGACGTCATAATTACCATTAAAATATTCGACAGACCGAGCCCCCCCTACGGTGAAAATTTGATCTCAATCGGTCCAATTATTGCAGAGAAAAATCTTTTTTTAAGGAAATTAAAACTTAAAATGGCACTGAGTTAAGGATCATCAGAATTCCCAAAGTTCAAAGTGCCATAACTTTGTCAAAAATGATCGAAACGTCGTGAAGTTCGAACTTGATCTGTAACTTATGAGGAAACCATGTACCAAGTTTGAAATCATTAGCATTAAGAGTTTAGAAAAAAAGTCCGGAAAACTGTTCTTTGTGCGACGGACTGACGGACAGACAGACGGACAGACGGACAGACGGAGGGACGGCGTGCAAACCTATAGTCCCCTCCGGTGTACACTAATAACATTCAATAACATTCAGGTCCATGCATTATATGTAAACAGTTGATGAAGCATGCTGCGTCGCAAAACAAAGGGCAAGACCAGAACTGAAAGACAAAAAGACGCTAGTGCATGCGTATAATTTAATGACTGGTCGAATTTGGTAGCGCATATTGCAACGGATATCCCCATGATTCTACACGTCGCAGCTGGTGACCACACTGTGGTCATTTTTCTCTTGTTACTTCTTGAACAAACGTCAAGTCAATGTTTTTACATAGCTTATCATGGCGTTTTTTGATCCGGACATCGGATCAGGAAATTTGGAGGAATCCAGACATCACTCAATGCTTATCACGCCGCCGAACACACCTGATCGTAGATCTACAGTAGTCTATATACCCCACAAGGGATAACAACACGATCCTTCCTGCTGCGAATGTGGAGTTATTACAAGGTGTTTTGGTGGTGTTTTTCGAAAGTTGTTTCTCATTACAAAGGTAATAACAACACTTATCATAATGGCATAATATTAATGATATATTTTCAATGACCTGATCTAACATATTATAATGTCATGCATGTTCTGATCCTTTAATTGACCTGATCTAACATGTTATAATAACATGCATGTTCAAGTTGTCATGCATGTTCTGATCCTTTCAATGACCTGATCTAACATGTTATAATGTCAAGCATGTTCTGATCCTTTAAATGACCTGATCTAACATGTGTTACACTCGTGGGGTGGATTGTTTAATGATGGTACACTCGTGGGGCTGGGCTTGCAATGTCGAGAAGCTGTGATCGTTGGGGTGTACCTTGTGTGAAATTCCGGGCCGGCTGTGAAACCAGATTTGCTCTTTTATTTCTTCCTTCCCTTTCGACTTTATTTTTATTCTTTTGTTAAAAGAAAAACAAAGCTCTTCCTTATCGACCTTCTCCCTCCCACCGGAGCTCCACATAATTGAATGGAGAAAGAACCTTTGGAAAAGAAAGAAGGAAGAGGAGAGGGAGGAGGAAGAAGAGTGCGTCGAGTCGGTGGAAAAAGGGTGAAAACGAACGCAGCACGTACGGTCCAAGTTTTGACGAGAAACTCGGCCTGTGTGAGCTTTCTGAGGCTTTGATTAATATCTCTGAGGGCTGCCTGATGGAGGCACAGTCGGTGCCGGAGAGATTGGGGTGGAGGAGGATTTTCTTGGTGCACGTGGGATCGTGAGGAAAACATGGAAGGGGAAGCAGAAGCTTTTGCTTCTCTTCAAGTTTCGTCTCAGGCGGCCGGAGGCAAAGTGCGGTTTCATGGTTTTGCAGAAACTGCCCTGGGCAAGTCGTTCGTGGAGTATGGGAACACCCACTGAGAAAGAGAAGAGTGGAGTGGAGGCGCCACCCTCAGGACATGTGGCTGGGGCGAGGCAGCCAGGACGCCATCTGAAACAGGCCTGAACTCCCCTCCTCCCCTCCCAGTTTTATTTTACCTTTTATTTTCTTTATATCCTGGCAAATATTTCTTTGTTATTTTGCTACCCTCTCCCTCCCCTTTGGGATTAGCTCGGGATACCGGGTGGGTCGTTTAATTGTCTTGTCTGTTTTGTCTTGGCGCCTGTCTGTCCTTTAATTATTTGAACTTTGCCGCTGCATATCAGCCGGATTTCTTTTCCTTACGATTTAGCTTTTCCTGGGTGTTGTACTCTGTGTTTTTTTTCTTGATTCTGAGTAAAGGATTTGCATTTATTCCCCTGTTTTGAATTTGCATTGCATATCTTGATTGGCATACTGTGTGTTGAATTTGGGGGGGGGGATGGGGGGGTGTAAAATTGCATCAGCATTTGGATGGTAACTTCGCTCGGTCACTTCTGACTGCTCATACGGCGCGACCGGCCCATGGGGAACGTATTGGTCTCCCGAGCACATCGATTAGGATCTCCGGAGCAATAGGCAGTACCCCGAGCCCTTCACGCAGGGGCCAGGTCGTAACACATGTTATAATGTCAAGCATGTTCTGATCCTTTAAATGACCTGATCTAACATGTTATAATATCATGCATGTTCTGATCCTTTCAATGACCTGATCTAACATGTTATAATATCATGCATGTTCTGATCCTTTCAATGACCTGATCTAACGTATTGGAAAAGTAATAATACTTGGAAATAATAAAAGTATAATAACATGACTCACCCCCTCCCCCGCCCCACCCCTCCGCCCCCCCCCCCCCCGCCCCACCGCTCCGCCCCCCCTACCCAATCTCAGTGGGTGAACTAATCATCATTATACTAAAACTAGGGCATGCCCGTACTATATATATATATCTAAAAGTATATCCCCCCCCCCCCCCCCTCTATTTACATGCAATGGTTTGGTCCAAAGCTAACGGCTTGCGAGTACGGTGACAATCCCCCCCCTCTATTTACATGAAATGGTTTGGTCCAAAGCTAACGGCTTGCGGAGTTTGGTAAAGAAATCGCCATAGCGTGCACAAATGCGCAGGAAAGCGAAAGAATCGCAAATTAGTTTTAAAACATAGTTTAACGCCAACATAGCGGCAACATAGTTTGCCAACGTGAAATAAATGAATACGCTCTCAAATGTGCCAAAAAAAAAAAAAAACGCTACCCGTACGCTCTACCCCGCCCGTACGCCCGTAAACAAAAAAAAACAACGCTCTTCGCTTCCGCCCTTCGCTCTGACTGAATTGGGAGAAATAATGCGCATAAGAAATCGAGAAATTATTATTTTCTCCGGAAGAAATCGAATTACGTACCGTAATGGCGCACGCGCTGGGCTCAGCTCGCTCTCACATCGGCCACGCCTACGCAACAAAGCGTTCTGTGATTGGATGCCGGAAGTGCAGTCCTCACTGTCCGGAAGGTCGCAAATCGCAGTTACGATTACCGAAAGTACCGTACGATGGGTGATTGGCTGCCGGAGGAAGGTCGCAAATCGCAGGAAAGCGAAAGAATCGCAAATTCGTTTTAATTCGTTTTAAAACATAGTTTAACGCCAACATAGCGCCAACATAGTTTGCCGACGGGAAATAAATGAATACGCTCTCAAATGTGCCATCCGAGGCAGAGTGTGTTCGCCACGTCCGGCACACGTGATAGCTCGCTGCTCTCTGATTGGTTGAATCGTTTTTTGGACATAGCTCGGTAACTACTTCTGCGATTAATTTAAAACCTTGAAAAGGCACATCCTCGGGTCCCCAGCAATATACCTGGCAAGTTTCAAGTATATCGGACCGGTAGTTGTCGAGAAACAGCGGTCACAGACAAACACACAGACACACACACAGAGATTACTGGAATTATAGATAGATACACAATTGTCTGTCTGATGATTTTTTGACAGCGATACATTCCGTCGTTACATAACCAATCTCAACCAAACTTGACAGGATGATGAAGGGTTACACAACGAAGGTTGTAGCGCAATCATTTGCTCCCCTACCCAATGGGGTTTTCTCCCCCAAGCAGGTTTTCCCCGCCATTACCGTCAATGGGGTTGCGTGTTGAGGTGTTTCTCCATATTAAGTTAGATTTATCGTGGTGTTTTTCCAAGGCCGCTTCTAATAACAAAACTAGTGATAATAGCATAATATTAATGTTATTACAAAACAATGTTAATACCAATAATATCTCACCTCCCCAAGGGGTTTTTCCTCCTTCAACAAACATCGAGTCAATGTTTATAAATAGCTTATCATGGCGTTTTCGTGAGAGCAACGGCACAACGGCCTCTACCAGAGGTAACAATATTATAAACTACAAACAAGTATGATTAGCTTTTTAAACAGTCGCTAATGCTGTTAATAACATTAAACAAAGAAATTTGGAGGACTCCCGACGTCCATGGGGTAAGTTTTACTTACAGAACTGAACGAAGATCTATTGTAATCTATATACCCCACAAGTGTTGAGTTAATAGCATTACCCTTCCTAGCGCTAATACGGCGTTTTTCGTAGCAAACTTTTGAAACTCGCTCCTGCTGTTTAACATTAAACTGAAAGGGAGGAAGCCCGGGGTGTGCTCATTTACCAAGCAGCTAGCTAGCGCTTGCCCAGCCAGCTGTTCCTTATCACCATTTCGTTGGAGTGCTTGAGCCACTTGGCTTCCATGGTGATACGGAGTCTCGGTACAGTACTCCGTGGGGACATCCCAGGACGCAGAAGGCAAAATTGGTTCGAGGATTAAAAGCAGCGGGTTCAGCACGATGGCTGAGAGGTATGTACACTTGATCTAAGCCATCTAGCTTGGGTTTGAATCCCGTCTCAGCTATAAATTGTCATCCCGGTGATTCACCAACGTGTGTGCCCTCCCTCAGATGCTGGATTTTCAACCCCCTCCCCTCTCCCCACTCTTCCCTCCTCCTCCTCCTCTCTCTACCTCCCCCTCCTCACTATTTCCTCCTCCTCCTCCTCTCCACCTCCCCTCCTCACTCTTCCCTCCTCCTCTTCTCTCTACCTCCTGTCCTCACTCTTCCCTCCTCACTCTTCCCTCCCCACTCTTGCCTCCCCCTCCTCACTCTCCGCCCTCCTCCTCTCTCTACCTCCCCCCTCTTCATCCTCAACCCTTGCTCACACACTCCTCCTCCATCCTCATCCTCACCCCTCGCTCACCCACCTCTCCTCTCTCCTCTTTCTTCCCTCCTCCTCCCCATCCTCCCCCTTCTTCTCCCTCTCCTCACTCTATTTTTCCCTTGCTCCCACTCCCCCTCCTCGCACCATCTCCCCCCCAGAGTATACGTGTCGGTAGTACCTAAAGTCAGGTCATGGACACAAGGGAGTTGAAGAAATATAATTCCTCCCTACAAGAGGCCGCGGGGGGGGGGGGGGGGGGGGGGGGGGGGAGGGGGAGGGTAGGGGTTTTTCCAAACAACTTGCCAATGCTTCCATAGGGAATGGGTGTTTATAGTTGCATGAAACCTTTTTTACATTGACATTCAATATAATAATTGCATTTGCCACAAATTATTGTCTAAAATGACGGCATAAAGTAAGTGGAACACAAAGGTGAATGCCTGAATGATTAAAACGAAAGCAATTGTGGCTGTGATATCACTTGCATTATCTTGTGATACAATACAAGATACAAAGTCAAAGAAGTTTGTCTGTATTGGTCACTGGACAGTGGACAATCTTCCTGGGTCTTTTAATTTATTTACATTATCTTTGACAAATCATCAAATGTACATCAAGCCTGGTGTTGGCTTAATGGTTAATATGGCTGGCTTGAGATTTTTCCCTCCCCCTCTCCTCATCCTTTCCCTCCCTCTCGTTCTCCTTTCCCCCTCCCTCCCCCTCTCCCCTCCTTTCCCCTCACACCCCTCCCCTCCTCCTTTCCCCTCCCCCTCATGGGTTTGAGCTCTTGTCACATATTCAATTAACACCAGGCATGAATGAAAATAAACAAATAATAATCGTAAAATAATTAATTTCTTAATCAATTGGATAATAGCACACCTAAACCACCACCGTTTCATCCAAATCTGTAACTTTTTGAAAAATAATTAAATGATTAATCGATTAATCAATACATCAAAAATACCCTTTACAGCCAAATCACTTGGTGACTGTCGTGTCCTAATATCAGCTTCCTAGTTCAAAAGGTGCTTGAAATTTTTGCCCAGATGAGAAAGAAAATAAATAAGTACTTAATAAATCGAATTAATTAATTAATTGATTAATCAATAAATCAAAAATACCATTTTGGCCAAAGCACGTATTCACTATTGTGCCCAAATTCCAGCTTCCTAGCTCAAAGGATGGCTGAGATATCACCCGGACAAACAAACAAAGAAACAAATGGAATAAAACCTGAGTACTCTTTTGGAGTTTTTTCGGATACGGATTCCTGAGTTCGGAGTTCGGATTCCTGAGAACCTGAGTTCGGATTCGGAGTTTTCGGAGTCGGAGTCTTAAGGAGTTTCGGAGTACTTTTCGGAGATGGAATCGGAAAGGAGCGGTGTACAATTTCCTTTGTCTTATTAACATTAAGAACTAAATAATGACGTCACACCAGTCTACAAACTTCTGAAATTAGTTCACATATTTACCTTCCGCCACCAACGGTGGATGGAGGTTATGTTTTCACCCCTGTCTGTGAACAAGATATCTCAAAAAGTTTTAGACGGATTCAAATGAAATTTGGCAGGGATGTAGCATTTGTGACAAGGATGAAATAATTAGATTTTGGTGAAGATCCGGATTCGGATCCAGCTAGTAGAATTTTTAAGTGATTCTTCACCATTGGGAGATAGGGCCAAAACAGACATAGAACACGATATCTCAAAAACCTATTGACAGGATTTGGACGAAACTTGGTGGACAGGTTTTTTTGTGTGACGATGACTAATCGATTCGATTTTGGTGAAGATCTGAATATGGATTCAGATACGAGAATTATTTAATTATTTGAGTGATTCTTCACCATTGAGAGATAGGGCCAAAAATGATACATCTTACTATAATTCACCAAATGTCCGTCCGTCTGTCTGTCACTCCATCCATCTGTCTGTCCGTCCGTTCAAAGGTACCGCAAAAACGGCTGAACCGATCAATACGATATTTTGGGTGGGTAATCCTGGGATCTCCTGGAGTAAAATAGGGTATATTGTTTTTCCAATTTCGGCTTTGGCCTCCAGCATTTTCAGGTTTGGACTCTGCGTAACGTTATTTTCCCGGGTGCCGCACAAACAGCTGCATCGATCTCTGCACGGCTGCACCGATCGGACTCGATGACCTCGGACAAAGACCTTTTATAAGGACATGGGTTGAATCCCTGCTTGAGAGAATGCCAACCCCCTCCCCGCCATCACAGTCGTCTCTCCAACTCACAATCCCACCAGATATGTGGAAAGGATGACCCAAAACCAATTATCTTCTTTTTGATTCGTATATAAGCATCATTAAAAGTAAATAATGACCTCGGCCAAAGTTCAAATGACGTGAGTTTAATCTCTACATGAGAGAATTCCACATAGCTATTTGGGCGGTGTATAAGCTAACAGATCGCTCTCTCCATCGATCTTGCCAAGGCCGTAACACCTAATGGCTCAAAATCCTTTTAACTGTTGACTTGGTAGTTTTTACAATGAAGGAAACATGTATGGGGAGTACATACCACATAGCGATTGTGAATGTGACAGCTCTGAGGCATCTTTCGCTTCGCATCAAGTTATTCATTACATTCATTTAATGATCATTACGCTCATTCTTAGGCTCATTAGACGATTACGAAAATAAAAACGAAAAACATTGCGAAATTACGTTCACACCGTCACATCAAACACTACCGTGAACACAAACATCGTCACAACATCGTCACAATGAAAACATCGTCACAAACGTTACGTTACGTAATTCAAACCGTGAACACATCGAATATTGGAGCCCATTGCCCAAATTTGAAACATGATGGAATAATATTTACCGATATGAACAGTGATGTGGCTTTTATTGAAATTCTACAAATACTGTTTAGATTTTGATTATTTGCGTGTGATACGATTTAACGGATGTTTATATAAATCGTTTAAAATAAAATAAAATCTTCAATTTCTGATATTTTGCCTTTTCATTTGGGCTTCCCAATTGAAGCCCAGTCCGTAGGGCGGGTACCGTTGCTAGTAGTTTTGAATGATACAAAAATGATACAAAAAGTGAACTGCTGCAGTGTAATCTTGAAAACTTCGCTGTAACATCCTATTTCAGTAACTTGCCCATTAATATATGCGGTACATTGCTGTTGAATAGCTTACTATTTGTTTTGCTTTCCAATGGTCATGTGACGTGGTCATGTGCCATGTATACATGTCATTATTTCAGCCCCTCGCTGAACTGTTAACCAATTATTACAAGTATGCCTGTCTAAGAAAACTCTTCTATGATGTGCACAAGCTGTGCTGCTTGTCCACAAACCCTTTGGAGAGCGAGATAAAACAACCTGCATCAGTCTCGCACAGATAACTAGAACGGGCACTCGGTAGAGCGCATACCTTCGCCGCAGCTACTTTTGTTGCCAAAATAAAAGACTACAAGATCTGTGTAGCAAAGCCACACCTACGTTGTCATGCGGGAAGATTTGTTTCAAATTAAACCATTCTATCCCGCCAAAAGTTTGATATTGTAATCACATCCATGACCTTTTCATGACCTTGACCTTGACCTTTGACCCGATCGATTCCAAAATCTAATCAAATGGTTCCCGGATAATAACCTATCATCCCACCAAATTTCATGCGAATCGGTTGAATACTTTTTGAGTTATGCGAATAACATACACACACACACACACACACACAGACATACAAATAAATACACAGCGATCAAAACATAACCTTCCGCTTTTGCGAAGGTAATTACTTTTAACATTTCCATTAAATTGCAAATAGGATCCCCCTGAGTTGTGGCAGTGTATCTATCATGCCATCTGCATTCATTAATGTACTCATTGTTGAAACAAGCTCTACTCGAGCAAAACACTAAACAACCAATGTGTTTTATCAGCTCAGGAATACATTTGTTGGGGGAAACTTTTGGTGGAAAGTATTTCATTTGATTTCTTTATTTTCATGGAATGTGATTTCATTATGTTTTCATCCCCGTCTCTGTTTGTTACTTGGCAATTTAATTTTTTATTTGGACAAGTATGTTGATCACTCACCTATGGTGACAAGTATTGTGTGTCTGTGTGTTTGTCTGTCCGCTCACTTATACTTGCCTACAGGTCACAATTTTAAACGGATCTTCACGAAATTTCACCAAACTAGGGCATGCCCGTACTATATCTATATCTAAAATTATATCCCCCCCTCTATTTACATGAAATGGTTTGGTTCATGAAATGTTTTGGTCCATTCGCAACGCCAAAGCGAACGGCGAACGCTTTACATGAAATGGTTTGGTTCATGAAATGTTTTGGTCCATTCGCAACGCCAAAGCGAACGGCGAACGGCTTGCGAGTACAGTGACAATCCCCCCCCCCCCCCTCTATTTACATGAAACATGACATGAAATTTGTCCGTTTAATTAGTTTTAAAACATAGTTTAACGCCAACATATGGCATGCACGTACCCGTACTATCCGTAATGGCGCACGCTCTCACAGGAGCTCCGGAAGGTCGTATATCGCAGTTACGATGAATCGCAAATTAGTTTTTATTAGTTTTATTATTAGTTTTAAAACATAGTTTAACGCCAACATAGCGCCAACATAGTTTGCAAACGTGAAATAAATGAATACGCTCTCAAATGTGCCATCCGAGGCAGAGTGTGTTCGCCACGTTCGGCACACGCGATAGCTCGCTGCTCTCTGATTGGTTGAATCGTTTTTTGGACATAGCTCGGTAACTACTTCTCCGATTAATATGAAACCTTGAAAAGGCACATCCTCGGGTCCCCAGCAATATACCTGGCAAGTTTCAAGTATATCGGACCCGTGGTTGTCGAGAAACAGCGGTCACAGACAAACAAACAAACACACAGAGATTACTGGAATTATAGATAGATGGTAGAGTTCGTGGTCTAACAAAATCCTATATATTTTTGAGGTCAAAAGGTCAATATAGGGCAAAGGTTAACCACTTTTTTCCAATTTCTAAAATCCTCAATTTTCATCTGATTTACTTAAAATTTGAATAAGATTTACATATCAGCTAACTGAAATCGACCACCAACTCTTTTTGAGGTCAACAAAGGCCAAAATGTCAGCATAGGTCAAAGGTCAACAACCTTTTTAAATTTCTAAAATCCTCAATTTTTATCCAATTGACTTTGAATTTGAATAGGATTTACATAGCTAACTGAATTCAACCACCAATTATTTTTGAGGTCAACATAGGCCAAAATGTCAACATAGGCCAAAAGGTCAACAGAGGCCAAAAGATCAACATAGGCCAAATTTCTAAAATTGTCAATTTTCATCCGATTAGCTTAAAATTTGAAGACGATTTGCACATCAGGTCACTGAATTCAACCACTAATTATAATTATTTGTGAGGTCAAAAGGATGCTCTACTGAGTGCCATTCTACTTTGTTCTCTTTTGCCAAGTGTTGCTCTGAGTGATTTTTCATGTTTGTTTGTTTGTGAACAAGATATCTCAAAAAGTTATGCACTGATTCGGCTGAAACTTGGTGGACAGGTAGGGAGTGTGACAAAGAAGAATTGATTCAAATTTTGGTGAAAATCCAGATCTGAGAAATTTTTAGTGATTCTTCACCATTGAGTGATAGTCAAAACCGATATATAACACGATATTTCGAAAAGTTAAGGACGGATTTGGACGACACTTGGTGGACAGTTTGGGAGTGTGACAAGGAAGAATTGATTCGATTTTGGTGAAAATCCGAATGCGGAACTGAGAATATATATATTTTTTAAAAAGTGATTCTTCACCATTGAGAGATGCAGGCTGAAATGCGAACACCAAAATTGTTTACTTTTGTGTTGTGACCACCATCTGGCAACTACTTATTTTTTGATACATATTGTGTAAAAACATATTTCAACACATAGTAGTTCAACACAAGTAGTTGCTGGATGGTGGTCACAAAACTCAAAAAAACAGAGAAACTTTGGGCTGCTCGTCCCATGGCGTAATGGGGGCCAACAATGATATAATAGCATGATATTTCAAAAAGTTGTGGACAGGTTATGACAAAACTTGGTGGATGAGTTGGTCCGGTGACAAGAACAAGCCAATTCTATTTTGGTAAAGATCTGGATGTGGATCTGGCCTATCAGTGGGATATAAAACGTAAACTGTTCAGTCTGGCGAAGGTATTGCACTCAGTTGTCACGTGACTACCCTTGGTGAACACCTTAGGGTAGCATGGATGACCAAACGAGCTGTTACTCCGAGGCGTTCAGTTCAAATGGTGGAGAATAAACATGGGGAAGCAAGAGGGAGGGGCAGAAACCGGAGCCTTACCTGAACGGCTTCCATTCAACGTTTCCACACCTGAAAAAAATAACTCAAACGCAAACAGATTTAAAATGTACAAAAATAACATATTTATTTAAATTAATGTCGGTACAAAAAAACTGCGCGACAAACTAAATTCCTAAATGGGACGTACCCACAAAATTCGTGGGAAAATGCGCTCGCTCTTCCGCACAGCGCGAGGATGGCAAAAACCAGGCCTCGCTGTGTGACGCGCTCACTCCGGGCCTCACGCTTGAATCGAATGGGCTGTGCCTGTCCACTCGCCGTTCCTGCTTGGAAAACTGTGGGTCCCAGTCCGTGGCTCTTCCTCCTCACAACCACCTGCAAGATATCGGCGCACGGCTGCCCGTGATGAGATCCAACATCAGAGAAGAACCAGAAGGGCGTTGATGCGAGAGAGATTAAAATGCGATCGTTCACCAACAAAGTTCACAACGAGCAGGCACAAGAGGGGAATCGGTCAGAGCGTGGGGCCAAGGAGAAGAGAGCAAAATGTCTGCTAGAGCTAAAAGCCAAGAAGAAGAGAGGGAAATGTCCGCTAGCGTGTTCTTTTATCACCCAGGCTCTGACATCATCTGGGGTGCTTCGCCAATCAGTGAGTCGCTGCCAACCAGTCCTTCCCTGCTCCTATCAGCAAGTCCCATCTTACTCCAGCCTTGTGCCAATCAAAACGCCGAACAGTCGCTGCCCTTTTGGGTGTGGCCCTCGGCCCGCCCGTCTTGTGCGCTTCCAGAGTCAATGACATCAGCGGCAGCGCTCAATGTCCTAGCTGCCGCTAGGTTTTATTATTAGTGAGCTGTTTAATGGGAGATTTTGGCTTGTGTCTATGGTGTGGTGCCAAAATGGACATAGGAAATAAATTACAGAGGTAACGACATGCAAGAGATAAATTACCCATAATCCCTGAGCTAAATAACATACCCCACTTCTCGTAATGGGGACGAAGATGCACCTTACACGACATCCAGGCTAAACAAATTCCCTACTTATTACATGGTGGTGGTTCTTCTTCTTCACGCAATCGGAGCATGCTAACCTACACACTCTACCTGGTTCTAAGGTAATCATTGTCTACCCCCTACAAACGTAACACGCTCAACTGAGTGGCGGTCTCGTATTTCTTCTGCGATTGTATAATATGTTCGATAGTGATAGCTCAGATGGGTTATCAACAGGTAAGGAAAGAAGGCTTACCCATTCCACAACGAAAATTCGGACAGTTTGTGTTTTTGGCAGCTTCCTCGAAATGACCTTGCTTTTCTTGAAATCCATAACCTTGTTATGTAACAGTCAAGGAGCTTCGGATTAGCGAGATTTACACCCTCATTTGGAGCAAACTGGCTCGGATAAGCATTGCTGGCAATACACATAATTCTGTTTTATCATATGAGGCATCTTTTTCATTAAAATGTAAGTCTGCACCGTGTCACGGATGCTGAAACATAGGGGAATCGTGTTGGGAAAGTGTCACCATTAAGTAGAATTAAATTTGGATACTTAATTTGAAATTGCGCAAAGATAAAGAATGTTTGGCTTTATCTGTAATTATTCTGTCTTCGTGCAGTGCAATTCATGTTTGCCTCGAAAGGCCCTTGCAAACTATGTTTGCTTTATTTCCTGTCCAGAGGAACTCTCATATTGAACAACAAAAACAAATGCAACAACACAAACTTTGCATTACTTTACAGCTTATGTTTGTTTTCCACTTATTTATTAATGGCAGTAAAGCAGCTGGTAATTCTATTAACGCTGAGTTTTGATTCATAATGACCCTTCCCTGCTGTAACTCTCACGATTTAACAAAAGCAATTTGCATCATTCGAACGAGGCAAACTTAATTGCAATGTGGTGGCAAAAGTGCAGCAATAAATTATCACCTGCTTATGAGTAGATGGAAGATGTGACCCAAGGACGTCAATGCTCAAACATGCCATGATCGTGAAAAACATGGAGTATTTGATATGGCATTTTGATCTGTAATTACAGTATACTACGTATAAGGTAGGTTGGTAGGACAGCTTATAGGTAAGTGCACTCACCTTCTTGTTCGAATCTCGAGCCAGCTATGAAACTTACCTTTCCGTTTGCATCATGCAGGGAGATGCTTCAATATATTTGTCGTTCATCGAAGGATGTTAATCCAGAAGATCTGATCCTTGCGTGCATGTTAGAGATCCTGCAGTGTCTTTTGTGAAGAGTAGGGGAGTTATTGCCGGTATCCTAGCGCAATTCCAAAATGCTGCTCTGATTGTCTGCTCCAAAGTGGAAATGTGACCCTCTGGACTGTGGCTCGTATCGAGCGATAAAGTTATTGGAGCATGGAATGAAGGTATTGGAAAGGGTGTTGGAGAGGAGGATAAGGAAGAAAGTGAAGATTGACGAAATGCAGTTTGGATTTATGCCAGGAAGAGGAACGACAGACGCACTTTTTATTGTGAGGCAGTTGCAGGAGAAGTATATGGAGAAGAGGAAGAAGTTGTTTCTTGGGTTTGTTGATCTGGAGAAAGCATTCGATAGGGTTCCACGTGAAATAGTGAAATGGGCATTGAGGAAGTTAGAAGTGGAGGAATGGTTGATCAGAGTAGTGATGGCAATGTACAAAAGAGCGCGCACAGCTGTAAGGATGAAGGACGGGAACAGTGGTGAGTTTGAGGTGAAGGTGGGAGTGCATCAGGGGGTCGGTACTAAGTCCACCACTATTTGTAGCTGTGATGGAGGTGCTGGCTCAGAACGTAAAGGAGGGTTTACCATGGGAGTTGTTGTATGCAGATGATCTGATGTTGATTGCAGAAAGTATGGATGGACTGAAGGAGAAGATGAACAAGTGGAAGGAATGTATGGAGACAAAAGGTCTGAAGGTGAATATCGGAAAAACGAAGGTGAAGGCAAGTGGTAAAGCATGTGGTGAGGTGGAAAGAACTGGGAAGTGGCCGTGTGCTGTGTGCAGGAAGGATGTAGGAGTGAATTCCATTCAATGTACAATGTGCGCTGAGTGGGTTCATCAAAAAAGTAGTGGTTTGAAAGGGTCATTAAACAGTGTGGCAGCTACATTCAAGTGTAAGGTCTGCACAGAGGGAGCTGCAGATGGAGGAAATGTTGAGTTGGATCTTGGAGATGGCGTGAAGCTGGAAGGTGTGAAAACATTTTGTTACCTTGGAGACATGCTGAATGGAGAAGGTGGATCAGACTCGGCAACGGTTGCTCGAGTGAGATGTGCATGGAAGAAGTTTCGGGAACTGAGTGGCGTGCTGACGAGGAGGGGAGTGTCGTTGAAGCTGAAGGGAAAGGTGTATGCTGCATGTGTGAGAAATGTGATGATTTATGGGAGTGAGACATGGGTAATGAACATAGAGCAGCAACGAAGCCTGGAAAGGGTGGAAATGCGAATGGTTCGGTGGATGTGTGGAGTATCGTTGAGAGAGAGGAAGACAAATGATGAATTGCGAAAGATGATGGGAATAGAGCCTGTGATAGATGCTGTGAAGACAAACAGGTTGAGATTGTTTGGTCATGTTTTGAGGAAGGATGAAAGTGACTGGTTGAAAAGAGTGATGGGAATGAATGTAGAAGGAAGTAGAGGACTGGGAAGACCGAGAAAGACTTGACTAAAGATGGTCGAAGAAGAAATGCGGGCAGGGGGGTTAACAAGGGGAGATTTTTTTTTTTTTTTTTTTTTTTTTTTGTATGCGGAATCGAGGCTCGTGAAAGAGCTAACATTTATTTCACAAACAAATCAACCAGACAAACAAAATATACAAAAAGAGGGAGCGGAAGACAAGATGGGGAGAGAAGGGGAAGCACACAACCACAACATTTGAGAGCAGGGAGAAGTGTGGGAGGGAGAGGGCTTGGGGGCAGGAGGCGTGGGAAGGGGGGGGGGGGGGGGTGGGAGAAGTATAAAACGCAAGGGGACCGAAATTAGCGGGGGTAGAAAAGATCAAGGTTTTGGATGGGGGAGGATAAGAGATGGTGGTGAACAGCTGTTTTAAAGACCTGGAGGGTGGAGTGGGATTGAAGAGAGTGAGGGAGTTTGTTCCAGAGGCGGGAGAAAAGAGGAATGAAGGAGTGAAGGTGAGCAGAAAGTCTTGATTTTGGCAGTTTAACCAGAAGAGGGTTGCAGGCAGATCTTGTGCGACCTGTAGGAATATTTGGGGGACAGAGCCCAGAGAGGGCTGGGGGGGGCAAGGCCAGAGAGGAGTCGGTAGAAGACGGAAAGACCACCAACCTGCGGTGAGTGAGTGAAAGGCCCTTGGAGTTAGCTTCATCGCGGGAGATTCCAATGATTCTGAAGCTTTGGTTTCAACAGCGTGAAGACGGGCTAGGTGTGAGGCAGGAGCACCAGACCAGAGGGGAGAGCAGTATTCCATAGAGCTGCGGATGAAAGCCTTGTATGTGGTGAGGAGCTCAGGTGTGCCAAGGAAGGACTTCGCACGACGGAGGATGCCCAGTCGGCGACTGGCTTTGGAGGCCAGATTTGAAATGTGGTTTTCCCGGGAAAGATCATGGCAAATAGTGAGACCCAAAAGCTTGAGTGACAGAACTTCTTGGAGAGGATTATTCAGAAAGTGGATGGGAGGGTTTTCCAGTCGGTCTTTTCGGAGAGACATCGTAAGAGTGTGAGATTTATCAGGATTGAAAGACATGTTCCATTTGTTTGCCCAGTGTGATTTTCTCCAGGTCTGCAGAGAGTGAGGAGGCTGCAGACTGCCGATCTGCGGGATGAGGAATGGAGCGGCAGAGAGTAGAGTCGTCAGCAAAGAGATAGAGAGGATTTTCAAGAGAGTCAGAGAGATCATTGATGAAGACCAGAAAAAGCACAGGGCCCAGAACTCTACCTTGGGGAACTCCAGCCTGAACAGGAAGAGGAGATGAGAGAAACCCATTCAGGGCCACACGTTGACTACGACCAGAGAGGAAGTCCGCCAGCCATGCGTGGAGATTTCCATGGATACCAAAGGAGGAGAGTTTGGTGAGCAGAGCAGGGTGCCAGACCGTATCGAAGGCACGTGAAATGTCAAGGGAGACGGCTCTAATTTCCTGTTTGGTGTTGAGGACCTCCATCCATTGTTGAGAAAGCAGAAGCAGCATGTCCAGAGTAGAGTGACCAGGTCTGAAACCAAATTGATGATCAGAGATCAAGCCATTGGAGAAGAGGAAAGATTTCATATCTGAAGCAATGATGGATTCCATGACTTTGCTGATAATTGGGAGAAGGCTGATTGGTCTGTAGTTGCTGGGATCTTTTTTTGTGCAAAGCGGTGATGTTGGCTGATTTCCAAGCAGATGGCAGATGACCTTGAGCAAAAGAGAGGGTGAAGAGAACAGAAAGAGGGAGTGAAAGAGCGGAAGCACATGATTTTAGGACCCGTGGGCTGATGCCTCAGGACCAGTTGCAGAATCAGAGTCGAGGGTTGACAGAAACTTTTCCACCTTGTCAGGAGGAAAGGACACAGAGTCCAGGAGCAGATGGGTACGACTGGGTACGGTGGGTATAGAGAGGGATGGGTTTGGGACACAAGATTTAGAGGCAAACACAGAGTTGAGGCATTCAGCTTTTTCACGTGCGGAGTCAGCCGTTAAGCCGTTTGAGGTGAGGGAGGGGATGGAGGGGGAACAAACACCAGAAACAGATTTGACCAGACACCACCAGGATTTGGAAGAGGGAGACAGATAAGAGAGTTCGGTCTTGAGAACGGTGAGATATTGTTTCCTGGCTCTCCTGAGGGTGGACACACACTTGTTTCGGGCTTTGTGAAAGGAAATGAGATTTCCTTCCGTTGGATTTGCTTTCCAGGAGACGAAAGCAAGTTGTTTCAGGGCAACAGCCTCACCACAAGATTCCGTGTACCATGGACGGGAGGAAGGGTATGACAACTGAAGACGAGATGGGATAAATCTGTGCATGAGAGAGAGCAATTTACTTTGAAAGAATTCCCAGGATGAGTTGATGTCGGAGGCGGTAGAGATGGGAGACCAGTCCAGATGATTGATGGCTGCTTGAAGACCGTGCCAGTTGGCCTGAGTGAAATGCCAGACTCGTCGACGCTGAGGAGGGCTCTCTGAGAATGGTCAGAGAGATGTCCACTTTGACAAGCACATGATCAGATGAGCCGATTGGAGCAGAAGAAGAGCAGCAGACATTTTCAGGGAAGTTTGTCATAACCAAATCCAGAAGAGAAGATGCTCCGTTGACTGAGATCCGGGTCGGGAAATTGACAGATTGTGTCAGTCCCAGTGAGTCACAGAAGTCCTTTGCTGAAGAGCCATGGCTGGTGAGAGAGGTACCCACACCCAGCCAACTGGCATGGTGACTATTGAAATCACCACATATGAGGAAGAGAGAGTTGGAATGGGTAGATAGAAGTTGGTCCATATTATCAGACAGCGAGATGTAGATGGAGTCATCGCTGTTTGGTGGACGGTACAACACACATATGAACAAAAGGTGGGAGCGAAGGGGAAGCCGTAGCCAAAGGTATTCCTGGGGGTGAGGTGGAGAGAGGGCAGTGGAGGGCGAGTGAGGAAGAGTTTTTTTATAAAGATAGCAACCCCACCTCCAGGACGAGGCTCAGGTCTATCATACTGGAGGAGGGAGTAACCTGGGCGAGATACCAAGGCATCAGAGACATCATGAAGGAGGAAAGTTTCTGTTAAGCAGATCACATCTGGTTTGTCAGAAGCAACCTGTATGGAGAGATCAGTCAAGTTTGAGCGAAGGCCCCGGATGTTTGAGGTCCATACCGTTAATGAAGAGGAAGGGGGAGCATCGGGTCCAGAACAGGGGGGGGGGGGGGGGGTGGGGAGGGGTAGGGTAAGATGTGGAAGAGGAGGAAGAGGTAGGGAGAGCTGTTGAAGTTGTGTCAGAGATTTCAGAGATTTCAGAATAGCTTGGAGAAAGGGAAGAATGGGGCGGACAAAAGGTTTGATGGAGATTGGGTGAGGCACAGTGAGGTGTTATTTGAGGAGGGGGAAGAGCGAGGCAGAAGGTTGGGGGAGATGAAGGTGAAAGTTGGAAGGGGGAAGAAGCAGGGAGGATGCTTTGAGGAGGAGGGGTGAGAGGGGAGTCTAGGAGGGGAGGAGCGAGGGAGAGTCTCGGAGGGGAGGGGTGTGAGGGGAGTTTAGGAGGGAGGGGAGGGAAGGGGCAAGGGGGGAGATTTGAAAGGGATGCGTGATGGGGAGGATTTGGAGGGGAGGGGTGAGATTGGATTTTGAAAAGTGTATGATTCATGGGAAACGAACATTTTTTGCAAAATGAGTTTGAGACCTTCGAGTCAAAAATACGTTTGAGGACACTGAAGGAGGGGTGGAGTTCTGGATAGTTTAGGGAATGTAGAAAGGAGGAACTGTAACAGATGGTATTATATATATTTTTTGGAATGAATAGATTTGGTGAGCAAGACGAAAGCATCCTTTTGTAGGAAAAGAAGAAAAGGGTGTTATAATATATGAGAGAAAATAGTTGTTCAGGGGAGAGATTATACATTTCTAACCACGTGATCGCGTGATCGCGAACGAAGAACGAACGAACTAAAAAGAACAACAAATAAACGAATAAGACCTGGGAAGGAAATATTTTTTGGGGTTTTTTTTTTTTGAGTAGAGATATTAAACAAGGAGGTATGGGGTGAACGACTGGGACGAAACAGAGAACGAAAATAAATGCAGCGCATTCGACGAATCGCTGAGAGAAAAGCAAAACCACAAGTTCGGAGGCGGTACGGTAGCCAAGCCTACGAGTACCAGGCCTCAGAATACTCGATACGCATTAACCGACGATTATGTATAAATGTACGAAAAATTAGCACCGAAAATTTTCCAAAAGATACGCTATAGGTACATACACCGAAAGATAGATACAGACTCGACAAAAACACAATTGAGAAGGATCACTTAGCTTCAAAAGCGTGAGCGCATGGAACAGCTTCGAAAAGACGTGACCTCGCCGTGATCTCGCGAGATCTCAAATGGGGACCGCAAGGAGATGCAGAAAATAGGGCAAAATGGAGAACATTTTCATGGGGACTGCAAGGCTAACCACCGCTCTTGCAGGGAAAATGGCCTTAAAATGCCTGTTGCTGTCGTTGTTGTATTGTCTGCTCCAAACGACCCAGCATAACCTTCCCCCAGGAGGTGTGTGTGTGTGTGTGTGTGTGTGTGTGTGTGTGTGTGTGTGTGTGTGTGTGTGTGTGTGTGTGTGTGTGTGTGTGTGTGTGTGTGTGTGTGTGTGTGTGTGTGTGTGTGTGTGTGTGTGTGTGTGTGTGTGTGTGTGTGTGTGTGTGTACACGTCTCCTCCCTCCCTTTTTGTCTCCTAAAAAGAAAAATGACAGGTCCTTGTAAATAGTCAAAATAATGTCACTTGTAAATAATGCTCCTCACCGTCAATGTTTAGTTTGAAAATAATTCGGCAATTCGGTTAATTGTGGGCGTGAATCTGTTAGGTGGGATGCAACGTAATAGGGGGACATATTTATTTGTGTTCTAAAACTGTCACACTCAGGGTCAGGTTTATAGTGGAGGGAATTACACCTGCGTGCCACATTAAGTTAAAGTTTTCCGGCCGGGACGTCCCGTGAGGAATGAGGGTGCTGTGTTGCAGTTTTTAGAACCTTCACTTTGTAAATTTAGTAGTAAAATCCCTTATAAATAACCCCTGTGTACATTTCCCCTTAATTGGCTGTTAAATGAAATAATCGCACCTTAGTTAGTCCATCGCACCACATAGTGAACCATAGGATCTCTCCATAGTTATTTCATTATTATGTGTTTCAGGTAAGGCAATGTTAGGGTTATAAAACCCGTTGCGATAAAGCCCCCACGGCAGATGACTGAGGGAGCATGAAGAGCAGATGAGAGAGAAGGGATTCGGCGGCAAGAGTTACAGCAGAGCAAAACGAGGACAAAGAGAGGAGTGATCCAGCTGAACCGAGAGAGAGAGACAGGAGGGGGGGGGGGGGGGGGGTGCTCGTATTGCGGCAATAGGCCGAGACCCTCTAGGCCCGATTGCCGGTCGGTGAGACGCGAAGCTGTTTTGCCAGGTTTTCGCCGTGAACCGTGAGCGTGGACCTCAACGCTTGACCCATCTGCCCCGGACCTTCCTACCGAACCATCTGCCTGGATTCTTCTCCCCCAGCCATCTTTACCATTGCCATTTTCTCCCATTCGTGTGAGTGAGTTCGTTCTGTCTGTATTGTCCTGGGGATAAGTTAAGCCTGTGTAGATAAGCTTGCTCTGTGTCCTTCTGCTCCTTCCATTTTCTGTATATTACTTTGATTTCTACTCTTCTTTCTACTTACTTTGATACTTCCTGTGTAGATTTCTACCAACCCTGGTGTTGGGCTAGCGGCTAGGGTGCCGGCTTAGGATCCTAGGATCCTGGGTTCGAATCCCGGTCGATTGCTGAATTAACGCCAGGGGGGGTTGACTCAGCCTGTCATCCTTCCGAGGTCGGCTAATTGAGTACCAGTTCACTGGTAATTCCCTGTTTGTCGTTAAAGGCGGCAAAAAGGGTTGACGTCAGGAAGGGCATCCGGCCGTAAAACATTGCTTCAAAAAGGGGACCAAAAAACAACAACAACCACGGTGCCCGAAAAAGGCCAACCCCCACTTGCGGGGAAAAATGGCCTCTAAAGGTGGTTTTTTACTTTGATTTCTACTCTTCCTTTGGGTTTTGTACATAATTAATTAATAAATATCTGTTTCTCCTTACCTTGGCTTTCTTTCTCATCCGACCACTTTCGTGATTTCCCCATTGAGTTCCTGTGGCGCGATTTTGGCCGAACCGCTTAAAAATCGGGTTTAGTCCATTGATAACGGCTCGGATTCCGGATTGCTAAACCGCTCGGCAAATACCATCTTGTCCGGGATTCGAGTGGGGCCACCCACCTGCTTTGTGGAGGGATTGGCGGAGGTGTCCGGGAATCCCTTGACCAATCACCTTGGCCAATCCTATCCCACAAAGGAGCAGGGTGGGTCCAGGAATGGAGACGGCCAGCTTAACGAAAAGGGGATTAAACCCCCCTCGGTAAGGGGAGAGCCGTCGTCCGATTCCGTAACAATTGCGTATCTTGCGATCTTGTGATTCCGTATTGCAATTCCGTATCTTGTGTGTCAAGAGTATGATTCATTTCATTGACTCGTGGGCAAATGTTTAATTGGTCTTCACGGCCTTGTAGCATACCTGCCTGTTGTATTTTATTTTTTTGGAGTCCTCAAGATATTTGGATCCTTGGGGACTTTTGGATCTTCGTAGTCTTTTTGATCCTCGGGACCTTTTGGGTCACCTGGGTCTTTTGGGTCTGCAGGAACTTTTGGGTATTTTGGGTCCGCAAGAACTTTTTGGTCTTTTGGATCCTCTGGGACTTTTGGGCGTTCTGGGTCTTTTTCCTTCTTCGGGGATTTTTATGTCATCTTGGTCTTCTGGGTCTTTAGGAGTTTTTGGGATCTTAGGAGTCTTAAAGGGTCTTCAAATGTCGTAGGGGTCTCAGCAGTCTAAAGAGTTAAAAGGTAAATTCAACAGTACATACTACATAATTAATTAATAGACGTACGTAATTAATGGACACAGTATGAAACACACACACACACACACACACACACACACACACACACACACACACACACACACACACACACACACACACACATCCATTTAAAGTAGATTGATAGTCTTGGAGAATTATTAACAATTTCTGGTACTGTATGTTACTAAAACTTCAAGAGACTCGGTTTAGCAAAATCAATGTTTTATTCACTTTTCAGAATTTGTTGTATACTTGAGAATTGTTGTATACTAAGCCGAGATCTTTAATGAGTCTTTGTTCGTCTTTGTTGAAGCTCGTTTGGTAGGTCTTGGTTGAAGCTCGGTCTGTAGGTCTTTTGAAGCTCGTTCAGTTGTTGACAATCTCCAGTTGGTTGATCAGTTCAACTGGTCTTCAGTTTTCACTCCTCTTCAGTTCACTCTCCCAGTTCTCTCTCTCTTCCAATGCAACTTTCTCTTGGTTTTAAAGCCCCAAAACCCTTTGATGTTACAGAGCATGCAGGGTGTCCCTTTTTCCCAAAACCTTATTTGGCTCTCTTGGCTAGCTTGTACTTATTTCTGTTCAAGAGGTCAAATACTCTGACCTGCTGAGGAAGAATTTGCAGCCTGTGTTCCATCTATGGAACACAGGCTAAATTGATAGACACAGATGGCAGTCCCAGTGCATTACACATTCTGTTTCCTTAAATTAACTCTCTTGCCCATCTGTTAGTTCTATGCACTTTACTCATTCGTAAAGTAAAACATATCCACTTTAAACAAGATTACATTGATATATATAGTCTAGTAGGAAGACTAGGTCCCCCTGCACCCCCCGGAGATATACTTCTAATCAGTGTTTCTAGATTGGAAAAAATGTGTAGAAAATGACTAGCTATGGCCCCAAGCTGAAAAAATGTCCCACATACCATTTTTATGCAAATTACTGCTGCCATTATCAAAAAAACGATTTTTGACATATCTCAGCCAATATTGCAGATAATTGAAAAATGAAGGTGTCTAGACCCATGTTTTGAAGGGCATAGATCATGATAGAACTATTCATAACATGATTACATGTGTCTATGGTATACTAGTATGCATATTAATGCTGTAATTACAAAATAATCAGTTTTACAAATGATAAGGATACGTTAATACTGCAGATAACTTAACATGGTACATAAGGGGTCTAAACCCAGGTATTTTCAAGGTTAAATGTCAACAAGATGCTCCTGAGTCTTGCATAGGGGCGGGACATTGGCAGTAACATTGGTACCACTCAACTTTTCTTCCCACCATTGACTTTGTATTGCGAGAGATTTTCACTTGCTTATTTAAAGGTTTCTCACCCAGCCCACGTAAAATCTACCAACTCCTGCTGTTAACTCCCAAACATATTTTTTTATGTTATCCAATCACAGTGCAGAAATGACAGACTAGAGATCCAAATTAGTGCTGCTATAGCTGCCATTTTACATTTCCATCCATGTAACATGCGCGCTCGCGCGCTCGTATCAATTGGTAATGTCGCGCGCTCGTATCAATTGGTAACGTTGATGTTATTGAATACCTCAGTTGAAAGTTCAGTCTTCCATTCCATCTGTGTGTTGTTCTTGGTATTCATCCTCCAATCTAGCCAGGTAAGATGCTAACTATAATGTTACTCACACTCTTGACTTCAGTTTCTGCATGAAATCATAAACAGGCAGAATAACAGCTGAGCCAGCTAGCACCATGTTAGCTAACGTTAAAGCTAGCCTCATCTATGTACAGTATGTTCCTAATGTCGGTGTAACTTAAACTTTTGTTAATGCCAAACATGAGACATATCTGTTGACTTCTGTATATGAATTGAACCAGAAAGAGGCACGACAGCTGAAGACATGGAGCTCAATCCTGAAGACATCCTACCTCCAGACCTTGTCCGCTTTCTCAGCGTGCTAATGACTGGCAAGGAGGGCATCGAGACAGAAAAGGTGAAGCGTCTGGTCTTCTCCATTGGACAAGATCTGTGCCGTGCAGTGTCAGATGGAAAATGGAAGTTACCAAAGCACATTCTCCTCTGTGTGACTGTAAGGCACCTGTTCCGAAGCAAACAGCTCACCACAATACTACACAGGCTTGGACACTCTGAGAGCTACGATTTCGCCTTGGAGTTGGAAACTGCTCTCGCCAAGGTCCTGGATGAAGTCTCAACTTATCGTACACCACAAATTGTGACAGGAGAGGGCAACCTTGTATTCCACTGTGAGTGGGACAACTTGAATAAAACCACTACCAGTGTGCACGGCAGCAACATTGTAAACAGTGCTGGAGGAATCATGGTGCAGGAGGTCAAGCCCGGGTTCGAGAGCAGCAAGGACCGAATGCTACCTACCATCAATAGGTCACAACAGCGTAGCCTGAAGGTCGACACACCAAAAACTCTCCCACCCTTGCACTTTACTCGCGTTGGCCCGAAGTTCCCTGAAGGCTCATCATTCACACCGCCAGCAGAGAATGACACAGTCTATGCCACTACGATGCAAGAGTACTACATCTGGCTCTTCATCAGATACATCGGAAGCTGTGGCCTGCAGCCTGTGCCTGGGCTAGGGGGTTTCACCTCTGCAACTGGTTCTCCCCCACCCAGCAAATCAACAGTCGACTACTGCACGCCTATCCACCAACCGATCACAGACAACGCAGTTGTTCGTGAGCTACTGAAGCGTTCCGAGGCAGCAACTGCTGAGGTGGGTCAGAGATGGGTCCTGAATACATTTGATCTGGGTGTCTGCATGAAAGCCCTTCCCATCATCTGGCGCTGGCCAAATGAATTTGCTAGTCATGTAGTAACGATTGGACCCTTCCACACATCCATGAACTACATCGGGATGCTCACTGGACACAAGATGCGTGGTTCTGGATATGCAGAGATTCTCTTTGAGGCACAACTAGTAACAAGTGGATCTCTCAAAGGTGTTCTCAGTGGAAAGGCCTACGCAAAGTCCCTCTTTTGCCTCAAAACAGTGTGTGAGGCAATGGAGAGGCTGTTGATGGAGAGATTCACTGAGGAGGAGAACATCATGATCTCTGACCCTGCTGTGCTTCTCAGAATGACCCAGTCTTGCAACCGAGAGCACCTCGATGAAGCCCTCAAAGACCCCTCAACTCTACTCCTCATCAAAAATTTGCATAAAATTTGCATAATTTTGCATAAAATTTGCAGCAGTAATTTGCATAAAAATGGTATGTGGGACATCTTTTCAGCTTGGGGCCATAGCTAGTCATTTTCTACACATTTTTTCCAATCTAGAAACACTGATTAGAAGTATATCTCCGGGGGGTGCAGGGGGACCTAGTCTTCCTACTAGACTAATATATATTCTAGCAATATTGTTAATATGAATATTTATTCCCTGACAATCCCCAGTTTTTCATTTATGTTTATATTAACCATTAATCTAAACATTACCACATTTAAATATTCATAACACTAATCTGGTAATTCAATTTCCTAAGGCATACACCGTCATTCTGGAAGAATTTTGATCACAATACATTTCCTTGTTCATTGACTCTTTCTATGTTGATAATTCAATTCAACTCATTTGCATAAAGATCACAAAACATTTCACCTTCACCAAAACGCAATAATTTCAGTTCATCAAAATAATAAAGCATCTGCAACATTTGGCAAAGTATTTGCCTTTAATCAAATATTGACTTTCTTTGTTTGAAAAAAAGGGGCGGATCACTTGTGTTTGGAATTTCAGCATAAAACAATTTTCCCCTGTTGTCTTCATCACACCTTCACTATTTGCATAGGATTTTCCGCTGTTGTGATAGCTGGGCAGAGTCAAAGACTGACCCTGCTCTCCATGCAGCATCCTTGCCACTCTTGCTGTAAGCCATAGTAGATTTGAACAAGGCCTCCATCCAGTTGTAGTCGACTTGCCTCCTCACACATCGTGAGCATGGAGCAAGTGTTGATGTGATGTTGATTTGTCAACAAGATGTAGAGCAGGGATGCCGGATGCATCCGCAATGATGATGTTGGGACCATGGTACTCAGTTGTCCATGGTCCATACCAGGAGCACACAGCAGAATCGTGCACAGCTGTTGTGAAGGAAAAAGCAGTCGTTCGCTTGCAGCTCCATGCTGACTCCCCGGAAGTTGGTGAAGTAATGACACACGTCACCGTATCCCGTAAACGTTGCAGGTAAAATATCGTCGTCCTGCAATTGCTGATGTGATGAATGTTCGAGGTATTTGAACACAAGTAAGTGATCGCCCTTTTCCATATGTTGCAGTGTGACCCAGACAAATGGTCACATAATTTTCCCTTGGTGAAGGTAAACATCCATCTTCCAAAGGAGCATTTCTTCATCATTCTTTGAGAAAGAGGGTGTATGCCAAGATTAACTTCATTTTCACAAATTTTCCTTTTTCAAACTTCTTCCCAGATGTCGTTATCACTCCATTTGGGATGTGGTCTTGTCTTTCCTTTACTTAGCCACATTTATATCTGCTCTCCACACAGATTGAATCAGATTGGGTACATTGTAACATGAAATCACTATATTTTATAACAACTTCACACGAATAATATTCAAATCAGACATGTGTTTTTCACTACTAAAACTAAGAATAGCATCCACAATTGCTTTCAGGTTCATATAATTCAAAAATTAAACACATGCAGGTGTTGTAACTCAACTCAAAGAAAATAAATGCATTAATAATGATTATATATGATTTAAATCACAAACAGGAATATCTAATTCCCAACAATTCTTGCAAACAAGCAAACTATGCCTAATGTGTTATTAGCATAGTCCTCCCCGCTTTTTTTTTTTTTTTTTTTTCTTTAACAGCGTAACTCGTGGTGATATGAGTTCATCGATCGTGTAAAACGGACATAGTGCACAACAAGTTGTTATGCCCTCATTTATGTCAATGACATTCAACATTATATACCAAACTAACAAACTTCTTAAAATGTGACTAAAAAAAAATCCCTTAATCTATAACATAAATCTGATTATTTGCCTTTTCCTGATGCCCCCATCTCCCGGGGTCCATATTTATTTCTATTGTTATCAACTTCCTATGATCTGTGAATTCGTTCCAAAATACCACAACCATAGGTTTTAACAAAGCTCTACCAAACTATTGCCAATGTGAACTCAAAATACTTCAAAGGGTCAGCAAATTCATTCTATAACCAGATCTAATTTGCCCATCCAATAGTGTGCCTTGACACATGTCATATTATAACATTTTAATAAACCTTCAGAAATGTTGCCCATCGCAACAACTTCCCTTTTACAAATAGCCATGTGTAAATTACGTATTGAACGACAATTTTCTCTCAATGTGTTTGGCCTAAATGGCCGCAAAAGTGGCTGCCAACATGCAGTACCATTTTTATCTACCAAGTAAGTGCTCATCGACATAAGACGTCTACCAAATGTTGTTTGTAAAAACAAATCTGGGATTTCTAATTACATGGATGCACACTCTCAGGACATTGCAGGCTGCTGTTATCAATCCATTACGATAAAATAATTTCTTTACCCACAATCAAATAAGTAACACAAATTGAGGATATTATCCCTATCACATTCATTTATAGATTCATTTGGTTCTAATTCACTCTTTTCCCACTGCTATAAGGAAGAACAATAGCTCTTATAAGTCTTTGTAATATCTCATTAAATTTACCCAGCATTGAAGAATTTATTTACTATCCATTTCCCTTCTGTTTACCAGTAACTTTATTTAAACTGCATAACTTAATTTGATAAATCCCATGTGTACAGCTCCCACTTATTGAAACCCCTACTTTTGTAGAAAATATCCAAATACGTGGTTGTATACTCCCTTAAAAGTTGCTCCTCCATTTCTATGCAACTTAGTGAATACTACTGACACCAGTATGCCAATATAGGTGTGGCAGAGTAACAAAATATGTTGCAGGTACACGTAACATCGTGTTCTGAGTGTAAAAACATAACAAACAAAAAACATCTGAGTGTAAAACACATAACAGCGCATTCACGTCTGCCCCTTGGTTTTAAGATTCACAATGCATTTCGTTTTAAAACTCACAATAGTTCAATTCAACAAAATTATCTTTACTATCTGCCCATATCGTCTATGCCTAAGACACATCCATACATACAGCACAATTTATATGCAGATCAAGGTCAAGTTTATATATGTAAAAATCCATGAGCAGAGTACTCTGGAAAGTCAATGTAAGACCACTTCCAAATTTGGCTAATTTTGTACTCATTTTGTTTATGAAGCTCCTATCCATAAATAGCTGTTATTCTCATATAAATTCTATCAAAAATGGAATCCCAAAATTACTCACAATTTTACTATTAACTAGAACGGGCACTCGGTAGAGCGCATACCTTCGCCGCAGCTACTGTTCTGTACTTGGCATGGGAGTGTAGGGAACAGAACAGTGAACAGTTTGGTGCTGATTTCATGCAAATCGGATAAGAATTGACCGAGTTATGACAAAAAACGCACATTTTGCAAGGTCGTGACCCCCCTGACCTTTGACCCCCAACTGATAACAAGGGTAATGTCTTCACTGGGTCATGTCGTATATCACAAGATCGGGCATTGAATTCTGAACATTTTGGCATTAGTTGCATGCCAATTGGATAAAAATTGACCGCGCTATGGTAAAAATACGATTTTGACCTTTTCGTGACCTTGACCTTGACCTTTGACCCGATTGCTCCCAAAATCTAATCAAATGTGTCCCGTATAATAACCAATCATCCCACCAAATTTCATGCAATTCGGTTGAATACTTTTTGAGTTATGCGAATAACATACACACACACACACACACAGACATACAAATAAATACACAGCGATCAAAACATAACCTTCCGCTTTTGCGAAGGTAATTAATGGCTGCTCATAACCTAGCACATCAAATCCGTATATTCCATCGCCCTTGACAAAAGAGATAATGTACATAATCAAATTATATTCCTATTTTTTATTTTACGAATTTTCTGGATATTCTTGTAAGATTGACACACAAAACAAAAACATTGACACACAAACATACACAAACCCAAGCATTATGTAAATTTGTTTGCATTTGAACCATCATTAACAGATCAAGATGGGTGTCAATTGTCATTTCAATTTCGTAAAATTTATCTTTTAATGTTAGAAACGCTAATACACAAATAGACAAAAAGTTTATTTTTAGAAAACCCCTATAATGTCACATTGAAAGTACCCTTTTTTTGTCCTACAATAATTTATCCAAATTGTACAAATTTACAAATTGTACAAATTTTACAACACCTCTATTTACATGTCAGTCGACCACTGACCTATGAGCATGCAAAAAAATAGTCCAAAATGCCCACCTGCTGAACATGTGATGCTCGTCACTTGGTTTCGGAAAAATTTTGCAAAGCAATGTTCCACACTTTGGTAATCGTTTTGTTGTAAAAAATTGTTTCGCCCAAAATACTCCCTAAAACGCCATTTATAATTGGCAAATATGAGGCTTCCAGAATGAACTCTAATTCTGGATCTTTTAATTCATGTTCCAAAAAAAATCCAATTTTGGCATTTAATCAATTAATTATTAATTCGCTAATAAGCAAAAGTAAAATTCATTCTTGCTCCGAAAATTTTTGAGACAAGAAGCAGGAACAATTATTCATGTTGGTCTGGTGATTTAATCTGTTGAGGCCTGTCGTCATTTGGGATCTGCAGCAATGAAAGCCTAATCGTTATCTGAGGTACCTGTAAGCACTGGTACCTTTAATCTTGGTTCTCCCTTGCGAAATCGTGTTTTGTTGACGTACGGACATCTTCTTTTCCAATGTCCAATATTTCCACAATTAAAACATCGATGTCTGTCATTGGCTGGTTTGTCCACCTGTTCACTTGTATTTCTAGGCTGTATCTCCAGATCCCTGAGTTGCCACTGCAATCTCTGGTTCTCTCCTGAAACACGAAAAAATTCTCTGTACCGTCCTTTTTGGGGAGACAAATGGGAATCAGATGGGACAACTGTCACTTTTATTCCTATGTTCGAGGGCAGTTGTGCATTTATGTCCTCCAATGTATCCTGCATCGTTTTTATTTTAAGTTCTAGGTCCAATATACATCCTTGCTGTGTCCTATTCCTGGATTCCATATCCCAATAATGGAATGCAAGCCAGTCTACTGTTAAATGATGTTGCTTCCTGGCTTTCAATTCTTGTCCTAATCTCTCCAATCGACTTCGCTCAAATGTACCATCTCTTGGAAACTCCTTAACATGTCCCTTTGTCCACAAATACCAATTTTCAACCTCACTAATAGCCTCTTCACCATATCGGTCGTACATATAATATGCACAAGTACCTTTTTTTGGAATATCTGTTTGTCCTTGTGTATTCTTACAAGCTGCATTCCCCATTCTGCCTGTATATGAATAACACTCAGTATTTACTCAATGTACCAGAGAACTACCAAGACTACACTTTAAATTACACTTGTACCCCTATCAACTGTGTGTACTGCAAAAATCGCAGAAGTTTGTTCCACCTTATACAAAGTAGCGTTGAATGCGTTGTTGTCTAGCTTATTCCGATAAGCTCTACTCTGTGGTCTTCCAGGAAGTATCTCTCCACCTGTCCACTTGATGACTTCAGGTGATTTCCAGAGAGTCCCCCTGCCCTGTGGCTTTCCCACACCCCAATCTCACTGATCAGAGTTGCAGATGAGTTTGGATCAGTAAGTCCTGGTAAGGGGGGGTCAAACAAAAATAACCACATAATATAACAAATAACCACTAGACTCACCACCTCGCTCATCGTCCCAGGTTGTCTGCACATTGATGTTTTGCAAATGTCTCAAAGCTTCTTTCTTGAGACCGCACTTTTTATTCATCCATCAATTGACTTGTTTAAATTAAATTTAAATAAAATCAGATCAGATTAAATTAATCAGATCAAAATCAATCAGATCAATCGGATCAGAATCAGAATCAATTCAATTATGCAATTTCAATCAATTTATCAATATTCATCAATAAAATTCTAATAATAATATATAATAAAATAATATAAATGATAATATCCAAATTCACATTTATCAGTCTGATACCGAATTGAAACCAATGTCTGATACTGAACTATGATATGGGATCAACATTATTCTATACCTAAACCTTTTCCCCATGTTGCCAAACCAGTTCCGTCTACTGACAGGGAAATATGATCGTCGGTCCATGGTCACCGTTTGACCCATATCTGCCGTCAGTTGACAAATCACCGTTCTGCCTCTGGATCATATCTGACATATTTTTTTTTCAATCCTGTGTGGTCATCATATCACAAATTAAAGTTTAACAACCACTGAAGGCAACTCAACCCTTCATTTGTGAGACAATCAACCAAATTGATCCGACAGATATGAACCAGTTCATTGGGCAATGTCGCACATGTCACACGTGTCACATGTCACACGTGTCACATGTCACACGTCATGTGATGTCACATGTCATGTCATGTGTCACCCACCATGTCTCACTTTGAAAGACACTCAAAGTTCTTGACAATTAAAATGGTGTAAGATTCCTGAAATGTGTACCAATGAATGACAATTCATAATCATAATCATACCATCCATTGCAGAAGACAAGCATTACCTGTATCAATAAATCCACGTGGTATAATCAACAACGAAACAGTTATCATTAACAAAATTTGAGAATGAACATCAATAATCAAAATATGACAAACATGAATCTCATCAACAATGAGAGAAAACAATGAGAACTATGAAAAGGGAAACAGGTAAAAGTGAAACAAAAGAGGAGGAAAGGAGGAGGAAAGAGGGGAGGAAAAGGGTGGGGAAGGGAGGAGGAGAAGTGGCAGAATGCCAAGGGAGGAATGAGGCTGGGGGAGGGGTGGGGCTTAGGGTATCAATACTATGCGAAATACGACACTCATTGTATTTGTCTAAAAATAACTGTGTATGATTGGCTGCACTTATTCTCCCTTACAAGGCTGTGAAAGGTTATATGATGGATACTATTGTCCCTCTCGACCTTCGGTGCAAATCATACACTCATCTGTGTATTATTTTAACCATTTCAACTGTGTCGTATCATGGCACTCATCACTTTAACACTATGGGGCCATATTTTTTAGGGAGAGGGAGAAATTTTAAATGAGAATGAAAAACACATACCCACACACACAAAAACACATAAAGCCACTTAATGAGGTGATATGCTAAATCAACATGGGATCCATATGGGATATGCAATCCCATTCAATCCCATACAATCAACGATCCTATACATGCCTCATACAATCAGTAATATAACATGATTTGGAGGGGGTGGATAATGGTAGAATGAAGTTAGGGTTAGGATTGGGTTGGGGTCAACAAATTCATGTACATGTAAATTCATTCATGTATAACCAGATCACAATATATTTCATCATTGGTTTCCCTCCATTTAATTGCCTTGTCAAATGTCATAGTATCTTATATCAATAAATTCCCTTTTTAAAATCTTAAAAGACAGATGAAATATAAAATGATCAAAGGTACATTCGATGGTTCTATTTTTTTTTAGAGATTACGGATCACAGTAGCATGGGATTGGCTCTCATTAAATTTCATCTTGATTGAAGGATTTTTAGCTGTGGTCCAAGATGGCCGCCGCCATAAAAATCCTAAAAATATATATAGTTTTTCTCTACTCAGGATGTAAATATACAGGTAAAAGTAAGTTTGGAGAGAAAAAAAGGAAGGGGGAAGGGATACAGAAGGGAAGAAAAAATGGGGGGTTTGGATAGGGGGGGGCGGAAGGAGGGAGGGGGAAAGGGCGAGGGAAGGTTGGGGGGTGTAGGGCAAGAAAAGGTGAAAGAGGTTACATCTTAAAAAATCGCTTCTGATCCCATATGTAGAAGTGTGGGCTGGGCCCACAACACCAAACCAGACCCAGAACACAACACCAAACGGTTGCCATGGGCAACCTGCCTGCACGCATTCCACTGGCAGGATACAATTACTGGCATCAGTGTGTGCAAGTCTTACTTGGAGATGACACGGAAACTTTATTTATTTATTTTTTAAATTACGTTGCATTACAAACATTACATTAGAAATTAAAAATTACATTACTGTCCTACATGGGAAAAATGAATTGATGGTGCACTTCATCAAGTCATCCCTGTCAGAACATCATAATTCATAAGATTACAATTTCTTGTGTTCATAAGAGCACATTTGGCCAATCACACACATAAATGTGCATAAAATGCAGACGTGCGTCCAAACCGCTTTGAATTAACTCTTATGAAGGTACAAAAACCCATATTTGTGCCACAATGGAATTTTTTATGACTTAAAATCGAGCCAGTCGATTTTACCATTATTTGGCTTACTGTACAGATGCTGTATAAAATCGCTTTTTTTTTTTACTGTAAAATCGCTTTAAAAATCGCTTTTAATCGCATTAAAAATCGCTTGAAAAACGCTGTCCAACTCGTACGAGAGCATATCGACTCATCCCTCGTGACCACATCAAAAACGAGGCTCACCACAGGAAAAATATTATATAAGTCTCAACCGTAGGAACCCAGCAAATTCGAATCATCATACAAAAGGAATGATGAGATATGTAACACAGACCATTGAACTGAAATAACGCATAAAATCAAATAATCGCATTAAAAATATTTTCATGACTGGACGAATGCAGCACCCTTTCTCGCTAACGTCCCGGGATACGTTAGTGGCTCTTTGCACTTGTAGAATGTACCGAAAAAAAAATTTCAAATTACAGAGAAAAAAATAAAAAAAATAATTATTATTTTTAAAATTTTTTTTGTCGTCATGACTTCTGAAATTAAAAATCGTACGTAATCGTACGTAAAAAATCGTACAATAATCGCAGTATATACCATATCAGTGGTCCTTCATGAAAGCACAGCACCTTTTCTAAAGACAAAAGGCTTTAGTGGATATTTGTGACAGTCCATGGCACCATTCCTAAAAAATGCGTATACATAAAAAAAGAGAAGAAAAAAATTGGCATGATTTCTGAAACCTGTTAAAGGCCTCATGTTTTTTCCTTCCACACATCAACAAACATACACAAAACTCAAACACTGAACTATTTGCGCAGATTAACATCAGACTACACAGATAACAAACAAAAGCTTACCTTGTTTACCTGGGCAGTTGAGTCCCCGTACGGGCCACCACTTCTTGGAGAATTATTAACAATTTCTGGTACTGTATGTTACTAAAACTTCAAGAGACTCGGTTTAGCAAAATCAATGTTTTATTCACTTTTCAGAATTTGTTGTATACTTGAGAATTGTTGTATACTAAGCCGAGATCTTTAATGAGTCTTTGTTCGTCTTTGTTGAAGCTCGTTTGGTAGGTCTTGGTTGAAGCTCGGTCTGTAGGTCTTTTGAAGCTCGTTCAGTTGTTGACAATCTCCAGTTGGTTGATCAGTTCAACTGGTCTTCAGTTTTCACTCCTCTTCAGTTCACTCTCCCAGTTCTCTCTCTCTTCCAATGCAACTTTCTCTTGGTTTTAAAGCCCCAAAACCCTTTGATGTTACAGAGCATGCAGGGTGTCCCTTTTTCCCAAAACCTTATTTGGCTCTCTTGGCTAGCTTGTACTTATTTCTGTTCAAGAGGTCAAATACTCTGACCTGCTGAGGAAGAATTTGCAGCCTGTGTTCCATCTATGGAACACAGGCTAAATTGATAGACACAGATGGCAGTCCCAGTGCATTACACATTCTGTTTCCTTAAATTAACTCTCTTGCCCATCTGTTAGTTCTATGCACTTTACTCATTCGTAAAGTAAAACATATCCACTTTAAACAAGATTACATTGATATATATATATTCTAGCAATATTGTTAATATGAATATTTATTCCCTGACAATAGTTTAAGGATCAACAGCTTTGCTAACATCAATCGGTGTGATATCTTATTGTTAACCTGAGATCAAACTTGATTCCAATTATTTTACTTCCAACATGGAGTCGAGGTGTGTTAATTTTTTTCCCCCTTTTGCATGTGTTTATCACCGAAAGTGCTGGAACCTCAAGGTGCGATTATGTTAGTTTGGCCACGCTACATATTATTCATTCATAAATCCATGTATCATGCTCTCCACAGTGATGGTTTTGCAGTTTCTTTGGAAAAGGTTACACTCGTGGATACGTCGTTACTCTGACACAGGATATCCACTGGGTGCACAGGAATTTGGAAGTTGACCAGGATGCCGGCGAGAGCTCGCCTACTCTTCGCGAAGGACACCGTGGGATCTATAACGTCTACAAACTAATGTCCGCAAATGGGGATGGTCCACACATTGATGCCTCTCCCTGAATGCCAAGGGCAATAGTTTACAGCTGGGACAAGATTCAAACCCAGGCTAAAAAATGCAATTTAAATGCCAAAAAACACCAAGGGCAATAGTTTACAGCTGGGACAAGATTCAAACCCAGGCTAAAAAATACAATTTAAATGCTAAAAAACACGAAGGGCAATAGTTTACAGCTGGGACAAGATTCAAACTCGGGCTAAAAATGCAATTTAAATGCTAAAAAACACCAAGGGCAATACTTTACAGCTGGGCCAAGATTCAAACTCAGGCTAAAAATGCAATTTAATGCTAAAAAATACCAAGGGCAATCGTTTACAGCTGGGCCAAGATTCAAACTCAGGCTAAAAAAAATGTTCTGTAGAATTTATACAGAACTCAATATAATTTATATGGAACAGTTCTATAGAATGTTCTATATGAATTTTAAAAAGGATTTCTACAGAACATTCTTTGCAGGGATGTAGCTCAGAGGTGAGTGTGCAGATTATATTGGGAGGCAGTACCTGCGGGCCCCCACCACACTATATCAGATGAAATAATTAATCTTCAAGAAGATCTTCAAGAAGCAGTTGTCTGTCGGATAATTTGAAAGGGCCAGGGAATGAACGAGAGGCCGCCATGATGTAGTGCGGGGCCCAAGGGCCTGAACAAATTACATTTTGTTTGGTGATTTCCATGGGTCCTGCCTGTCTTCCAGAAAAAAACAAAACCAACATTTTGTGCTCCATGGCTTTATCTTCCCATTTAAAACTCGACTCGTTGTCCCAATGCTCGGGTATGCATGTTGCAACAATAGGTGAATTACTCGAGTACCATCGTTTACACTCAACTTATACCACTCATTTAGACGATGCCTTTCAACCACTTACTTATATGATTTGTGCAAGGTAGACATTGCTTTGTTCAACAGGATGGTGCCAGGTAGTCTGGGTTGAATTCCCGACCCAAATATATACTGACGAATTGTTGTTGTTGTTGTGGTTGTTGTTGTTGTTGTTGTTGTATAGCCCCAGACAGTTCTCTCAAACAAGCCCGCGTCACAGAGACAGATCGGCACTCTGACCGTGACTGCGGTGCCCTGATAGCAGGAAAGAATGGGGACGATTTGGGGCCCCGACTTGCATTGGGGGTACAACCACCACGAAGAGGCATCGCCAATAGTTGTTGAATAAATTTTTGCGTTGCTTGCAGGATGTTGTAGCAGTGAGTAGACCATATGTAGAATAGGACCTCAAGATGTGGAATCATTTGGATACAATGATTGGTGAGAGTTGCAAAATATACGATGGTGTCTTTCGCGAAGAGTAGGCGATATACCTGCGAGCAAGCTGGCCAAAAATCCAAATGCTTATCAAAATCGGCTCTAAAAGTCCAACACTCGAGTTGTGGCTCTGTGGCTCCCTAGCCCATTATTGACCAAACATCCAATGACCAATGGGACATCATGAAGCACCACCAGGATAAGCAACCACAACAGATATTACTTTTGAAATTTTCAGCATATTGTCCATGGTTTGATTCCTGATGGACTTGTTTGCATCAATGAAAAGTTTTTTTACAAACATAACAAGCGCTTCCTGGAATATTAACATCACTTTGATAATATGAGCTCACTTTGTCAATGGCATTAACATCACTTTGATAATATGAGCTCACTTTGTTAAGGGCATTGACATCACTTTGATAATATGAGCTCACTTTGTTGAGGGCATTAACATCACTTTGATATGAGCTCACTTTGTTAAGGGCATTAACATCACTTTGATAATATGAGCTCACTTTGTTAATGGCATTAACATCACTTTGATAAGATGAGTTCACTTTATTAATGGCATTAACATCACTTTGATAATATGAGCTCACTTTGTTAATGGCATTAACATCACTTTGATAATATGAGCTCACTTTGTTAAGGGCATTAACATCACATTGGTGGGCGTATTGCGGCCATTGTGGGCGGAGCCACGCCCAAAAAAGATGTTTTTAGGGGGTAATCGAGTTCAAGCTACATCTTCTCCAAGGGGTTTGGTGGAATCTGACAGGGGTTTCGATATTTGGTTAGGCCAATGTCATGTGTCTAGCCCCACGGAGCTGGATTTTTCATTTTTTTATTTCTTTTTTATTTTCATTTTTAAAATTCAATGTGAATTCAAGTGAACTCCTGTACTGTCTCCAAGTGGGTGGGAACTCCAAGTGGGTCCCCCTGTACTGTCTTTCCCTCGTGGTCCCCCTGTGCTGTCTTTCCCTCGCGGTCCCCCTGTGCTGTCTTTCCCTCGTGGTCCCCCTGTGCTGTCTTTCCCTCGTGGTCCCCCTGTGCTGTCTTTCCCTCACGGTCCCCCTGTACTGTCTTTCCCTCACGGTCCCCCTGTGCTGTCTTTCCCTCGTGGTCCCCCTGTACTGTCTTTCCCTCGTGGTCCCCCTGTGCTGTCTTTCCCTCGTGGTCCCCCTGTGCTGTCTTTCCCTCGTGGTCCCCCTGTGCTGTCTTTCCCTCGCGGTCCCCCTGTACTGTCTTTCCCTCGTGGTCCCCCTGTGCTGTCTTTCCCTCGTGGTCCCCCTGTGCTGTCTTTCCCTCGTGGTCCCCCTGTACTGTCTTTCCCTCGTGGTCCCCCTGTACTGTCTTTCCCTCATGGTCCCCCTGTACTGTCTTTCCCTCGCGGTCCCCCTGTGCTGTCTTTCCCTCGCGGTCCCCCTGTACTGTCTTTCCCTCGTGGTCCCCCTGTGCTGTCTTTCCCTCACGGTCCCCCTGTACTGTCTTTCCCTCACGGTCCCCCTGTGCTGTCTTTCCCTCGTGGTCCCCCTGTACTGTCTTTCCCTCGTGGTCCCCCTGTGCTGTCTTTCCCTCGTGGTCCCCCTGTGCTGTCTTTCCCTCGTGGTCCCCCTGTGCTGTCTTTCCCTCGTGGTCCCCCTGTGCTGTCTTTCCCTCGTGGTCCCCCTGTGCTGTCTTTCCCTCACGGTCCCCCTGTACTGTCTTTCCCTCACGGTCCCCCTGTGCTGTCTTTCCCTCGTGGTCCCCCTGTACTGTCTTTCCCTCGTGGTCCCCCTGTGCTGTCTTTCCCTCGTGGTCCCCCTGTGCTGTCTTTCCCTCGTGGTCCCCCTGTGCTGTCTTTCCCTCGCGGTCCCCCTGTACTGTCTTTCCCTCGTGGTCCCCCTGTGCTGTCTTTCCCTCGTGGTCCCCCTGTGCTGTCTTTCCCTCGTGGTCCCCCTGTACTGTCTTTCCCTCGTGGTCCCCCTGTACTGTCTTTCCCTCATGGTCCCCCTGTACTGTCTTTCCCTCGCGGTCCCCCTGTGCTGTCTTTCCCTCGCGGTCCCCCTGTACTGTCTTTCCCTCGTGGTCCCCCTGTGCCGTCTTTCCCTCGTGGTCCCTCTGTGCCGTCTTTCCCTCGTGGTCCCCCTGTGCTGTCTTTCACTCGCGGTTGTCAGCTCTTTCACGAGCCTCGATTCACTATACAAAAAAGGGGGAAAAAAAAAAGGCATTAACATCACTTTGATAATATGAGCTCACTTTGTTAAGGGCATTAACATCACTTTGATAAGATGAGCTCACTTTGTTAAGGGCATTAACATCACTTTGATAAGATGAGCTCACTTTGTTAAGGGCATTAACATCACTTTGATAAGATGAGCTCACTTTGTTAAGGGCATTAACATCACTTTGATAATATGAGATCACTTTGTTAAGGGCATTAACATCACTTTGATAATATGAGCTCACTTTGTTAAGGGCATTAACACCACTTTGATAAGATGAGCTCACTTTGATAAGGGCATTAACATCACTTTGATAATATGAGCTCACTTTGTTAAGGGCATTAACATCACTTTGATAATATGAGCTCACTTTGTTAAGGGCATTAACATCACTTTGATAATATGAGCTCGCTTTGTTAAGGGCATTAACATCACTTTGATAATATGAATTCACTTTGTTTAGGGCATTAACATCACTTTGATAATATGAGCTCACTTTGTTGAGGGCATTAATATCACTTTGATAATATGAGCTCACTTTGTTAATGGCATTAACATCACTTTGATAATATGAGCTCACTTTGTTAAGGGCATTAACATCACTTTGATAATATGCGCTCACTTTGTTGAGTTAATGAGTTGATGTTAATGCGCTCACTTTGTTGAGGGCATTAACATCACTTTGATAAGATGAGCTCACTTTGTTAATGGCATTAACATCACTTTGATAAGATGAGCTCACTTTGTTAATGGCATTAACATCACTTTGATAAGATGAGCTCACTTTGTTAATGGTATTAACATCACTTTGATAAGATGAGCTCACTTTGTTAAGGGCATTAACATCACTTTGATAATATGAGCTCACTTTGTTAAGGGCATTAACATCACTTTGATAATATGAGCTCACTTTGTTAAGGGCATTAACATCACTTTGATAAAATGAGCTCACTTTGTTAAGGGCATTAACATCACTTTGATAAGACGAGCTCACTTTGTTAAGGGCATTAACATCACTTTGATAAGACGAGCTCACTTTGTTAAGGGCATTAACATCACTTTGATAATATGAGCTCACTTTGTTAAGGGCATTAACATCACTTTGATAATATGAGCTCACTTTGTTAAGGGCATTAACATCACTTTGATAATATGAGCTCACTTTGTTAAGGGCATTAACATCACTTTGATAATATGAGCTCACTTTGTTAAGGGCATTAACATCACTTTGATAATACGAGCTCACTTTGTTAAGGGCATTAACATCACTTTGATAATATGAGCTCACTTTGTTAAGGGCATTAACATCACTTTGATAATATGAGCTCACTTTGTTGAGGGCATTAACATCACTTTGATAATATGAGCTCACTTTGTTAAGGGCATTAACATCACTTTGATAATATGAGCTCACTTTGTTAAGGGCATTAACATCACTTTGATAAGACGAGCTCACTTTGTTAAGGGCATTAACATCACTTTGATAATATGAGCTCACTTTGTTAAGGGCATTAACATCACTTTGATAATATGAGCTCACTTTGTTAAGGGCATTAACATCACTTTGATAATATGAGCTCACTTTGTTAAGGGCATTAACATCACTTTGATAATATGAGCTCACTTTGTTGAGGGCATTAACATCACTTTGATAATATGAGCTCACTTTGTTAAGGGCATTAACATCACTTTGATATAATATGTGCTGAATGTAAATGATATTCATGCCCAATGAGGAGTCCTGGTGGCAGAAAGGAAGCTGTGTCTTATTTTGTGATTGTCCTTGTCCATTGGGAGGAAGTTTTATTCCATGGTAAATGTCCCAAATCTCCAAACAATAATAATGTTTCTGTTTTGTACTTCAGGCAGAGAGGAAATTGTATATATTGAAAAACTCAGTGGTTGAAATGCTCTGTGGGCTGATTTATATTGGGAGCAAGTACCTGCAGGTGCAGTGGTAAGAAAACGTTTGTGAACCTTTCTAGAATTTTCTGTGTTTCTGCATAAATTTGACCTAAAATGTGATCATATCGTCGTCTCAGTCCTAATAATAGATAACCTGATTAAACAAATAGCACACAAAAATATATACTTTTTCTTTTATTTATTGAGCAAAATGATCCAATATTCAATTTCTTTGTCGGAAAAAGTATGTGAACCTCCAGGTTAATCAGCTCAGTTAAGGAGGTAATTAGAGGCAGGTGTTACAAATCAATGGGATGCCAATCAGGAGTGAGTGGGTGGCCCTGCCCTATATAAAAAAACATAACCTTTGTCACCATCAGAGTTTGGTCTTCACCACACAGGTTTGTCGAAGTGGGTCATGCCCCGATCAAGAGATTTCTTACGACCTCAGAAAAAGAGTTGTTGATGCTCATTGGTCTGAAAAGGGTTACAAAACCTTTTCTAAAGATGTTGGACTCCACCAATCCACTGTTAGGAAGATAGTATAAAAATGGAGAAAATTCAATGCCATTGGTACTCTTTCCAGGAGCAGTTGTCAAACAAAAATCACTCCAAGAGCAAGATGTACAATAATGCAGGAGGTCACAAAAAACCCAAGGGTAAGTCTAATGTTCCGCAGGCCTCTCTTGTATTGGCTAATGTAAGTGGTCGTGAGTCCACCATCAGGGAAACGCTGAACAAGAATGGTGTGCATGGGAAGATAGCAAGGACGAAAGCTCTGCTCTCCAAGAAGAACATTGCTGCCCATCTCAAGTTTGCCAAAGACCACCTCGATCATCCAGAAGTCTATTGGAAGAATGTTCTGTGGCCAGATGAGTCGAAAGTGGAATAATTTGGCTTAAATGAGAAATATTATGTTTGGCGAAAACCAAACACTGCATTCCAACAAAAAAAAACCTCATCCAAACCGTGAGGCCTGGTGGTGGGAGTATCATGGTTTGGGGATGCTTTGCTGCGTCACGACCCGGATGGCTTGCCATTATTTATGGAACCATGAATACTGTATTGTATCAACAAATTATATAGGAGAATGTCAGGGCATCCTTCTGGGAGCTGAAGCTTAACCGAAAGTGGGTCATGCAGCAAGACAACGATCCTAAACACACAAGTAAATCTCCAACAGAATAGCTGAAGTAGAAGAGATTTTCCGTTTTGGAATGGCACAGTCAAAGTCCAGACATTAACCCAATTAAAATGTTGTGGCAGAACCCTGAAGCGATTAGTTCATGCAAGAAAGCCACAAACATCTCTGAGTTGAAGCAGTTCTGCAAGGAATGGGCCAAAATTCCTCCTATCCGATGTGCAGGACTGATCAAGAGTTACAGAAAACGTTTGGATGAAGTTATTGCTGCTCAGCAGGTGCCACCAGTTACTGAATCTAGAGGTTCACATACTTTTTCTGATCAAGAAATTGAATGTTGGGCTATTTTTCTCAATAAATACAGACTTGGCATTTGATATGGAATATTTTTTTTTTCTTGATTTGGGTTTACTTTCTTAACTCAGTATATCAATCTGGTGAGTTTGTTTTACACTTAGTGATTTATTTGTTAAAAGAACCATGTCACTGATTGTCTGTCGCAGCAAGGAGTCAACAACAGGAATATATCACAGGTGGCGTGGCAAAATGTACGGACAGGTGCATTTGATGATTGGCTTCACAGTCGGGTATACAAGGGTTGTTGCGTTCTGTATTAGTGGAAAACAACTGCTGCACATCTCCAAAAGTTATTGCTGCTTTCTCTGGAGATGGCCCGTCAACTCGACAATGCTGTTTGTCATGGAGTGGTGGCTTGACGAAATTACGGCATGAAACAGCGTGCTATTGCTCGGCAGTATGGCATCAGTCAAGGTCAGGTGTCAAAGATCCTGAAAGGAAATGCTCAGAGGGGTGTCCCTACTCCAATACCGAGGCCAGGACATCCCCGCAGAACCACAAGGAGGGGTGATCGCCAGCTGCACCGGTTAGTCCGCAATGGCCGTACCAAGACAGCTAATCGGCTCGGGGCTGAGTGGCAGCAACTGACAAATGTGCCTGTATCCAGAAGGCTATTCAACCAACGACTGGTTCAAGCAGGCTATCGTGCCAGATGTCCCCTGAGAAAGCCACGCCTGACCAGACAACACCACCAGCGCCGATTGCAGTGGGCCAGAGAGCACCGTCAATGGCAGCTAGGACACTGGAATCACGTGATCTTCAGTGACGAGTCTAGATTTCTGGTCTATCGTCAAGATGGCCACGTCCGAGTGCACAGACAAGTGCATGAAGCCTACAACAAAGATTGTATAGTGCCAAGAGTCCAAGCTGGAGGTGGTGGGGTGACCGTTTGGGCTGCTTTTCATGCAGGGGGCAAAACTGACCTGGTTGTTCTGAATGGAAACCTCAACCAGTTCAAGTACAGGGCCATTCTGGAAGAAACATTGCTTCCATTTGCTCATGCAACCTTTCGAGGAAACTTTGTCTTCCAAGATGACAATGCACGGCCTCATCGTGCTCGCATGATCCAACACTTTCTTGCTGACCATGGTGTAGAGCATATGGAGTGGCCTGCAATGTCCCCGGATATGAATCCGATAGAGAACTTGTGGGCAGAATTAACGCATCAAATCGACCACTTGGACCAGCAGCCGACCTCTGTGCGTGAATTGCAGCAGGCTATTGTCACTGCATGGCAAGCGATTCCTGTCCAAACCTTGGCAAATCTCGTGAACAGCATGCCTCAACGTGTACATGCTCTCCTGAATGCTCGTGGGGGTTACACGAAGTACTGAACTGTAATTTTACTGTCCGTAATCCCAGTCGTAATTTAACTTTTGTTTTTGTTAAAAAATTTTTTGGCTAATGTGCAAAATAAAGAGATACTTCTGGAAAACGTACAGATGTTTAACAGTCATGTCCATGAATTGAGTTCGATATCAGTTTACATCACTTTCAAGGATCAATTTATTTGTTTCGAAATGTCAAATGTGGTTTTTGTTTCTCTTAAAGGTCACATTAACAAAATCTAGAATAATTTCAACATAATTCCAATGAACTTTTGGTTCTAAGACATCTTGAAAAGTAAGTTCACCCCCAGAAAAAAAAATTCCATATTAAATGCCAAGTCTGTTAATGAAAAAGTAGATTATTTGTGCTATTTGCTTAATCAGGTTCTCTTTATCTATTATTCGGACTTCGATGAAGATCTGATCACATTTTAGGTCAAATTTATGCAGAAACACAGAAAATTCTAAAAGGTTCATAAACTTTTTCTCACCATTGTAGATGGAAAAATATGGTCAAAATGTTAATGTCTAAAATAATAGTCAAAACTTTCGTAACGGCATCATTAGTGCCACAGTTGGCATGTATTTGATGAAATCAATGTTATATGTTCAGTCTTTTGCCAAGAAATGGTGAACACGTAAGACAGTAGGCCAGAACGAAAGCGGCTGCATTGGACAGGTTTTAATACGTTTTGAAAACTGGGAAAGTATGAAACGGTTTTATGTATGCAGCATGCACAGCAGGGAAGTATAACCTTTGAAACGTTCTGCAAACCAGGACATTCACCGAGTCCCAACCACGCATTTAGATGAAGGTAAGGAATCATGATCTTTAATTGTCTGTGCTGTGGTTTGATTCCTGGTGGACTTGAGTGCGATGCAGTGTCAGCAAGAAGCATTGATTGTGTTGTGGCACATGCTTTCTTTTAGAGAGTGTGTAAACTGTGCTCTCCCATCTGCAATAATGGTGTTAATGCTCCCATGGTGTATATTTTATATTATACTAGCTGAATGCATCCGGCGTTGCCCGGGTTCTTTTTGAATGAATTTAATCTTCTGTACATAGGTCTGACGCGAGCCCAGTATCAGTTGGTGCTCAACGATTCCTTGTTCTTTCTTCTGTTGGCCCCCGTGAGAGAGAATTTTGAAAGAAGAAGAAGATTTATTGCGAAATGGGCCTAGCCCGGCCAAAGCGGCCTGACCGGCCTCGCCACCTAGCCTATAACCTTCCCGGGGCCTCTCCCGACATTTTTTGTTTTAGAGGTTTCCTCCTATCTTTCACCGTTCAGGAGATTAGCGCGTCCAAACAAACAAACAAACAAACAAACAAACAAAAACTTTATTTCATATAATTATATAGATAGAAGAAGAAGAAGACAGAAGAGAGCCGTTTGTCTGTCTGTGTGTGTCGCCATTTTTCTCAGAGAGGGCTCAACGGATCTTCGGCAAACTTTCAAGGGTTTGTAATTTTGGGGAAGTTGGTTGGTATTTTTACCAAAAAAAAAATTGTTTTTTTGAAATATTTGAAAAAACAAAAGGTAGATTTTTTGAGGGATTAAAAAAAACGCTCTATAGTGCGTAAGCCTATTTGATTTATGAATGACAGTTGTATACAAGTACACATATACATAAATAAATACAAAACAATTACCAGACATTCGAACACAAATAATCAAACAAATCAGATTCAATCAGACAATTCTGGAAGTAGTCGAAGTTGGTGGTAAGTCTTCTTCTTCTTCCTGAGCGTCATCAAATATGTTAATGATTCTTCTTCGCCTGAGGAACGCCGGTTTCTCCAACTGTAATATAAATAGAGGATTCTTAATCATTACTGATCATTATGTTTGTTCTTATGTCTTTCAGACCGTGTTCATTGTAGAAGTTGCAATAAACCGCCAACTGGATTAACAAAGAGAACTGGTCTTATTTATGAACACGGTCTCCTGATGAAATTTGAGAAATCTGCAAGATACGTTCGAGCTAAAGGGGAGGAGCTTCACAGGACATTCCTGGGTCTGTCCTGCGTCTTATTTAATAAACGCTTATATACTTTACTAGGGGTACAAATACAAATACAACTTTGTGGGGGGGGGGGGGGTGGGGGGGGGGGGGAATGGTAACATAGGCCATGTGGCCGCGGCCTCATGCGGGGATGTGGGGGGCCGGGGGAGGGACGTAAATTAGCGATGTAAATGTATACCGTGTAGCGCCACCTGGTGTTGGTGGCAGAGGGTATTACAATTTTCTTTTTTTACCCGGGCAACACCTAGGTTAAAGCACTGTAAGCACGGGTAAATCTTTCCTCCTTCTCTTCCCCCCTCGGCCCCCCAAAATGGAAGGCCTGTCAAAGCTTCCCCCTCCCCCACAAAAAAGTATATGTAGTATATCTTTCCCTTCCATCTCCCCTCACCTCTCTCTCCCCCCACTGCCTTCCTCTCCCCTCCCCCTCTTGCCTCACTCCCCCCCCCCCTCCTCCCCGGCAAGGCCGGGTACTACAGCTAGTATTTTATAAGTGAAGTGAAGGATCATGGAGGAGCAAAAGGATGGAGAACGGCAGGTTGAGAGACCAATAGAGAAGCAGAAGAGGACAGGTGGAGTAAAAAAAACAAGTACAAACACATCACAATATGTGAAGGGTAAAAAGGTGGGTTGGGAAGGGTGGCAAAGGGACCATGTAGGAAAAGGGCTTGGTAGTTAGCTAGCGAGAGTAGAAGACAGTGGACATGGGTATTGGTGCTACCTTTAGGTGGTGATGGCTAACAGTTTTGAAAAACTGGCCGGAAGAGCATGAGACAATAGGTTGGCAGACGATGCTCGCTCGGGCCGGCCTCACACAGCCGACACCAGAAATGGTTGCAGGAGTTGAGCGCGTGCTCAGGGAAAACCGTCGCATTACACTGGATTAAGTGGTCTCCGAATTGAACATTAGCCATGGTTCAGCACACCATATCATTCACAACGTGCTGGGATTCCGCAAAGTGTCTGCTCGGTGGGTGCCGAGACAACTTTTTTTTTTTTTTTTTTTTTTTGTATACATGATCGAGGCTCGTGAAAGAGCCAACATTAATCACACAAAAAGTCAAACCGACACACAAAACACAAAAAATAAGGGGAGCGGCAGACAAGATGGGGAGAGAGGGAGAGAGGGAGAGAGGGAGAGAGGAAGAGAGAGGAGAGGGGGAAGGACACAAACACAACATTTGAGAGCAGGGACAACGGGAGAAATGTGGGAGGGAGAGGGCCTGGGGGGGGGGAGGAGGCGTGGGAAAGGGGGAGGGTGGGTGGGTGGGAGAAGTATAAAACACAAGGACACTGCAAGGACTTCCAGGAAAGAAGTTGGTATTTCAAAAAAGTGGAATTGTGGTGAAATTAGCGGGGGTAGAAAAGATCAAGGTTTTGGATGGGGGAAGATAAGAGATGGTGGTGAACAGCTGTTTTGAAGACCTGGAGGGTGGAGTGGGATTGAAGAGAGTGTGGGATTTGTTCCAGAGGAGGGAGAAAAGAGGAATGAAAGAGTCGCAGAGAATCTTAATTTTGGTAGTTTCACCATAAGATGGTTGCTGGCAGAACTTGTGCGTCCTGAAGGAATATTTGCGGGACAGAGCACAGACAAACTTCGGGGAGCAAGGCCGGAGAGGAGTCGGTAGAAGACAGAAAGACCACCAACCTGCCTGCAGTGAGTAAGTGAAAGGCCCTCGGAGTTAGCTTCATTGCAGGAGATTCCAATGATTCTGAAAGCTTTGGCTTCAACAGCGTGAAGCCGAGCTAGGTGAGAGGCAGATGCCCCAGCCCAGAGGGGAGAATTTGAATGGGATTTTCATATAAGCAAACTGAATTCAACCACCAACTATTTTTGAGATCAGCTTGGGCCGAAAGGTCAACATGGACAAAGGTCAACTACTTTTTGAATTTCTAAAATCCTCAATTTTCATCCGCTTGACTTGAAATTTAAATGATATTTTCATGAATTCAACCACAAACTATACACAAAGAATTAAGTTAAGCACCCCCCCCGTTTTTTTACAACCTCGCACATTACAAGTTTGTTGTCGTCAAAACAGTGTAATATACCCATGATATTGCTATATTTTCTGGAGAAGTGATATTATGGTCACATAAAAACATAACAATCATGCCGTTTTCAATATTTTATTCTGAATAATTTAAGGTGAAATTTTTTGGGAATTTTAGGCATATTTTCACCTCAATTTAAGTATGGAGCTATAGGTCCATCACGGACAGTGTGGATGACGTTTATGTTTTCTAACGTACAGTCATTGTTCTGAGAAGACCTCTAGCGATCTTTGCGTCAATAACGTGTGTAGGACCCACGTGATCGTGCTGCACGAGCGATGGGCGTCACAGATGAGTGCACTCATCTGCATTTCATCAATGGATAATTGCTAATGTCATACCAATCATTATTTGATCTCACATACCTTAGAATATATGCCAATGTATACATATACACAAAGAATATATATTAGGGGGTGCTTACCTTAATTCGTTGTGTAGGGGTGCTTAACTTAATTCTTTGTGTATATTTTGAGATCAGCGTAGGCCAAAATGTCAACATCAGCCAAATTTCTAAAATTGTCAATTTTCATCTGATTAACTTGAACTTTGAAGACTATTTGCACATCAGGTCACTGAATTAAACCACTATTTTTTTGAGGTTAAAAGGATGCTCTACCGAGTGCCATTGTACTTTGTTCTGTTTTGCCAAGTGTCACTCTCTGAGTGATTTTTCATTTGTTTGTTTGTCTGTATGTCTGTTTGTCCGCACAGAATAAATATGATTTTCTCTGCAACCGTTGGTCCGATTGACAGGAAATTTTCACCATAGGTGCATCTCCACCTGTATAATAAAAATATGACGTCATAGGTCACGTGGTATGGCCGCCATCTTGGAAAAACCGAAAAACTTTGCACCTCTATATCTCCGAAATTGCTGCATAGGAAAAATTGAGACATGGCTCATTGTAAAGAACTCTCCTTGGGGAATAAAATATGTTAATGATGTCATTATGACGTCATAATTCGACAAGTACAAAACTTCATCCGATCAAGCTGAAATTTCTTGAGCATTATCTAGGGATAAATTGGTGGAGAAAAAAAATAACGCTGACGTCATTGGTCACGTGGTTCGGCTGCCATATTTGTTTTAACACAAAAGCCTTAAAAAGCACTGAAAATACGTCCTGGCGAGGGTCTACAATCTGATTGCTCTTTCTTGTTTGATATGTATTTCAATGCCTATACCATGGAATATCAAAAACCAAAAAGTTGAATAAATGTCATTTTCGATCACTTCAGACCCTAATAGACCCTTATTTTATACACGATATATCTATTCGACCCCTTTACACTCATTAGACCCTCAAGACCTTTTAGACCCTAACTCCGAAGAGGCTCAACTCCGATTGGATGTAGAGGATATAGATGACCTTTAGACACGTTTGACCTCATGGGCCCTTCAGAGCCTTTGAACCTTGAAACCCCTTTGACCCCCTGACCTTTTTGGACCTTCTGGATGCTGGAGAAAGATCCGTTAGATTCTGGAGATAGACTTCAGAATTAAGTCTGTCTCCCACATGAATTCTCAGTCACATGGGAGATAGAGATAGACTGTTAGACCCCTTTAAACACACATCATATAATATATATACTGTATGGAGAATATCTTCTTGCAAAACACAAACTCTATGTTTTCAGTAAGTAATGCGCAATCTCCATCCGCCTAAAGCGTGGATACTCTGTTATTATCATTTATTGCAGAAATGAACACAAGATATAACTATATTTCATTCTATTTTTTGGTCTTCTATGATTTACTCTTGTCCTGTATGATTCAGATTTAATTCTGAAAATGGTTCTGGTCCTTTGCGCCACTCCTCCATCTTGCTCGCACAACCATGGCAAATGGTGCTGCTTATGGTCGGTGCAATGCCTCCCAGCACTCAAGTGTTTTTTACTCAGCAGGGAAAATCCCACTTCGCTACATCCCATCAGATTTATCAAATCATACCAAATGCAGGCAGTTCGGTTCACTTTGAGGCACACATTGTTTTTTACGCATTTGTTAGGTCAATGACAATGACCTCCATTCCACTTCCCATTCCCATCTCACAAGATAGACAGGCTCTTGACCTCGGACCACCAAACCCTCAGGGTTTCAATCCTAATGTACCGAAGAGGCAACGGTGATGAAGAAAACAAAACTCAGTCGTTTGATATAGATGGATTACACCCTAGCCTCCAGTGAGAAGTCCAGTTATTTCCTAGGTTCCTGATCTCCACGCCTCTCAATTTCCCACACGCCTTTGAAATGGAAGGGAAGCTAATTCTTCTGCCATTAACACTGCACAGAGGGTTCAAGGTACATTTGTAGTCCATCCCTGACACACATGTAGATAAGGCTGAATGTAGGAAAGACTGTACCTGTCACTTTTATAGCTTCCACTTCTGCTAATACTGCAGGTGACAGGTCTGAAGCAAGTAACCCAGTAATAACCCAAATGTACTTAACTGGCTACATTTGATTATCTCTTGACTCACATCTCACTCCTTGACGCTTTTATAAGAATAATTGGGTTGCTTAAACTCCTCACACTGCTCTGGCAGTCTTCATACGTGATGGCAATTCCAATGTTTTCCCGATACGAGTCACGGACCACAGGGTGTCAAATTTGCTCCTCTACGCAGAGCGAGATAGGATGGCAGAATCCACCTCCGAGTTCCTTTCTCTCATAGTTCTTGCCACTCACTCTCTTCAGACGCTTCCCTGCGGATACCATCGCCTCTTTGTCTTTGCCATTGACTCCTGCTCATAAAATCACTGTCGCCTAATGAAGAGCAATGGCACGAAGGCGAGAGTGGCCTCGATCTTCGGCAAAGCAATGTCTTCTCGGTCACATGGGAGATGGGCAACAATAAGCTGGCCATTCCTCAAACCACACTCAGGTGGCAGCAAACGGCATTTGTTACCGTCACGTGGAGTTTCTCGCTCAGGCTCATACTCCATGCCACTTCACATGAGACGCCCCTGCATTTATTTACTCAACATATGGTAGAGCTTCTGCAAAATTGTCTATTACTTTAGGGTGATACCGATATTAGAGCAATGGACGATTTATCATGAAGTAATTAACAGGCTCAAAATACAATCCCATGGATCCATAAAACATACATAGGTCGCAAAGTTGAAACAGGGTGTTCCAAAAAGACCTGGACAACTTTGGTTGTAATGTTTAGTACCACAAATGATGCAAACCCAGCTCAGAGTAGGCAAACAAAGCAGGGTGATGTGGAATATACAAAGAAGGAAAACTGGTTGGAGTCGAATAAAGTGTGGACGTTCTTGGGTGACATGATGTTGTTGAACTGCAAATGTAAGAGCTTGAGGGGAAGACTAGGGTTGGATGGAAATACGGGAATGTGGTTACACAGGTACGAAAAGGGCTAAAATATGGAGGTTAGCAAAAAAGAAACAAGAAGACGTCATGCGGAGCACGGTACTTGCAAAATCCACCCCCCCCCCCCCGCCCCACAAGAAAAAAAAATTCCATTGATACAGCAAATTGTCCATTTCATCAAGATTAAAATTGACAATCTTGTTCAAAGCTCGGGTCAACAGGAAGAAAAGTGATGATTTTTTAGATGAAAAATGATGATTTTGGAAGGTTGACTTTTGACCTTTTGACCTCAAAAATAGTTTCCCTATTTAGTGACTCAATGTGAAAATGCTGTTCAATTCTCAAGTCAATTGGATGAAAATTGAGGATTTTTGAAACTTGGCCTATGTTGACCTTTTGGCCGATGTTGACCTCAAATATACTTGGTGGTTGAATTCAGTGACCACATATGCAAGTCCTCTTCAAATTTCAAGTAAATTGGATGAAAATTGAGGATTTTAGAAATTTGGCAAAGTTGGTGACCTTTGGACTATGTTGACCTTTTGACCCCAAAAATAATAGGCTTCTTGCTTTTGACCAACTCTACCATTTGGTGAAGTTTCGTGAAGATCGGTTGAAAACTGTGACCTGTAGGCCGGTGACAAACAAACAAACAGACAGACAGATAGACAGACAGAACCACAAACGCAACGGACCAATATACTTGAAAAATCTTCGATTTTGCAAGTAACAAAACGTGGATTGGGATTTGGAATTGATACATGTAATACACCTGGTGAATTTCCCACACGGAGTCCGATGTGAAATGTGTGAGAAGCAGTAATAGACCATGCAACCAACATTTTCCTGGCGTGGAATCAAATGGAAGACCAAATATTGCATTGGAGTCACCGGGAGGAACCCGGATAGGATTCGGGGTTCAGCTGCCATTACTCCAGCCGCAAACCAATCCAGGCGGAGCCATACAGAAAGTAAACATTGTCGATCAATCTCCTGATGGAAGAGTAATGTTCAATTACTCTGTATACCAAGTTGTGACCTATCACGGAATTGTATTCCTACTCAGGCTTTGCCTTTAAAAGTCATCTTGGAAATATCTCTTGGTGAGGCCCAGGCATTGACGTGACTGCATTGCTGTGATAAGGACAATCAGTATGAGGAAAGGTTAGTTATTTCATACTTTAATGAAACGAATAATCGATAAATCGGCAAGGTTGCCCAGCATCACATCGGTTTGTCCTACATTCTGTTGAATCTCAAACTATAAACATTTTTGGAAGCTCCCACAATGAGGCTTAAGCACAATGTTGGTTGTTTTCGCACAATGAGCAATGTTTGTACCGGTGGTCTCACTTTCTCCCATCTAACAAGTAATAAAAGTGGAGGCAATACCCCTGGTGCTCACCTGGTAGAATAAACACTATGCTACACTGACTAAAGGTATTTTAAACCAATTTACAAACATAATCATAAGACTTTAAACAAACAAACAAAAACCTATCTTTCCTTGAAGGGGGGGGGGGGGGGGGTCAAACCTGGATACACTTTGACCCCCGGTAGACCCCTTTAGATCCCGATTTTTTAAATGCCGTGAACAAACTTTAAGAAATTCCACTTTAACCTTACGGGGTGTTATGTGTGGATCAGTGACAAGGAGTCTCAGTTTAATCCATTTGAAATTCAGGCCTCAACACAAAAAATGGGAAAAAGTCAAGGGGTGTGAATACTTTCTGAAGGAAGTGTATCTTTTCCGCATATCTCGAGGGATTGTGAGATGGACAGGTGAGAGGACAGGGATTGTTCTCCATTGATTCTCCATTGTGGGACATACAACATAAAGGGGCTTATCTCTGCCCCTGGCATTTTCCCCAAGAATGTCCCTTCTTTTCTGTGGTTTGCCACATGGGACATCCCACACAAAGGGGCTTATCTCTGCCCCTGGCTTTTTCCCCAAGAATGTCCCTTCTTTTCTGTGGTTTGCCACATGGGACATCCCACACAAAGGGGCTTATCTCTGCCCCTGGCTTTTTCCCCAAGAATGTCCCTTCTTTTCTGTGGTTTGCCACATGGCACATCCCACACAAAGGGGCTTATCTCTGCCCCTGGCTTTTTCCCCAAGTATGTCCCTTCTTTTCTGTGGTTTGCCACATGGCACACACCATCCAAAGGGGCCTTTTCTCTGCCCCTGGCATTTTTTCCAAGAATTACTACCGGAGTCGAAATTTTTCGATGTCCAACGTTTTGGGAATCGCCCTTATGAGCCAAGCAAAAATAGGACTGCTGGTTCAGAAACTCACCTGGATCAGGAGCAACAGTCACTCAAAGCACACTCCCCCCCCCCCCCCCCCCCCAGATTCCCTCAGACCCTGATATTTTTAATGCCATGAACAAACTTTAGTACATCACCGGCGATGAAGATTGTGTTCAAGCTTCATTGAAATTGTGTGTAGTTTTGGAAAAGATAGCAAATACCTATTTTGGGGGGTCAATCCCTCTCTCCCCCCCCCCCCCACCTATATACCCCCATTGAATGTGCTCAGATTTTGATGCCGCAATATACCTTCGTTAGGCATCGGATATGAAGCTTATGGCCAAGTTTCATCAAAATCTTTTGTGTAGTTTTGGAGAAGAGGGGAATTATCTATTTTTGGGGGTCAATCCTCCCCTCCCCCAACGACTGCTTTAATGTGCTCAGAGTTTGATGCGGTCATACATCTTTGTTAGGTGTGAGATATGAACCTTGTGGCCAAGTTTCACCAACATCATGTGTGCAGTTTCGGAGAGGAGAGTAAATACCAAATTTGGGAGGACAAATCCACCTCCTCTGCCCCCTTATTGAGCGCAGATTTTGATGCTGTCAATATGCCTTTGTTCGGCATCAGATGTGAAGCTTGTTGCCAAGTTTCATCAAAATTGTGTGTAGTTTCAGAGAAGAGAGCAAGTACCTATTTTTGAGGGGGTCAAACCCCCCCTCCCCTGTAAACCTCAATGGGCACAAATTTAAAATTTGTTTTGAAAGCCATTAACTAGACCTATTGGCCGATGTATATTCCAGGTTTCAGCTAGTTTCAATGTATGGCCTTCAAGATATGAGCGCCAACACATTTTGGGCGGACGGACGGATGGACAGACAGACACCAACGTGAATTTGAGGGTTTTCTTCAAGGAAAGGTGGCTAATGACAAAAGGTAAAATAGCTCTGTATTATCGTGATGAGACGTGAGACATGGGTTTACCATCAATTGAGGAAGAAAGAGAAAGGTATGGAATAAGAAGAAGGAAGAAGATGGCGCAAAGTAGAATGAGGTTTGGGAAGGACCTAATGAGAGAATAAACATTTAAAAAAGTCATTAATAAAATTGATCCATAACAAAAAGTTTTTTTAAAGTAAGAGCGAGTTAAGAAATAAGTTTTGAAGAAGGATTCATAAGAAAGAATGAGAGTTGAATGAGTGGAGAGGATTTGTAGGGGGTTTATTGTTTAAAAAGAAAGTATTATTTTTTTGAAGTTGACAAATGAAAAGGGATATACAGGGTGGGCAGTTTATCAAATTCCGGCTTTGAACTACTATAATTCTGTTGTGGAAAAACAAAATCGAACAAAATATTTACAGTATATAGGTACATATTTCAAGTTTTCGCGGTAAAACATTTATTGAATGCAAACGTGTACAAAATTAGTTGTGAATTTCGACGTGTTTGCCATCATTTTCAAGCATCCTTTTCAAGTGTGTGCATCCTTTTGCGATACTCCAAGACCATTTTCTTTCCCATTCTGACCGTAATTTATCCAAAAGCTGCTTGAATCCGCTCTTTCAGAACTTGGAATAAGATCTTCAGAAAATGGAATAATCCAATCCACAAATGAAATAATACACCTCCATGAAGTCCTAGCCGAGCAATAGATGTAACACGGTAATGATGTCCCAGTCATAACACCATCTTACTACACTACCATCTTACTACACCGCCATCTCGCGACACCGCCGTCTCGCTGCACCGCCGTCTCGCTACACCGACGTCTCGCTACACCGCCGTCTCGCTGCACCGCCGTCTCGCTGCACCGCCGTCTCGCTGCACCGCCGTCTCACTACGCCGCCATCATACTATGCCGCCATCTTACTACATCTATCATCCTGATGCCTGGCGTCTGACATGAATCCCGTCTCCTACGGACGTCAGATGGAGTCACATGTATGGGTTCTGTTGTTCAACTGCCATCAGAGAAGCAACGAGATAGGTCGAGTGCTGGATGCCAGTATTGCATGCATGTCCGTAGCGACCTAGCCTAGCGCAATACATAATGCCATAATGGCATCTCATAAATAACACCATAATGACGTCCCAGCTAAAAGGAAGTGAATGGCATAGGCACAGATGGATGGAGAAATTCGGCTCCTGTAATTTCCCACAGAAACCCCAATGTCAGTTTGTGTGTTTATACAGATGTCTTTTCCCCTTCATGAGGGAAGGTTTTAAAGACCAATATTTCAACACGAATGTGTGTTCACCACGGTCTATATTTGAGGATAAAACAAACTCGAAAAACATTTTCTATAAAAGAGTAATTATGTCTCTTAAATTTAAATTGTAGATTTAAATCTTCAAATTGTAGATTCTCACATTTAAATTACAAACCAAGCCTCAATGGCGGTGTACAGAAGTGTTATTTTAAATAACAATAAATACAACGTGTACGGAGGTGAAATTCACTGCACGTGATGTGCAACGCATGCAGAATAAAACGAGTGTTCATTTACATCCATAGAATGTCTAATACATAAAGAAGATATAAGCACACCTGACACTAGGCCGAGGCCTCAGACTTTGGCATGCTCACGAGGCTGCACTGACGAATAAACTTTTCCAACCCGTCATTTTTACGTGTTTCTTTACTAGTATATAACTAAAGTCCTGTCTCCTTCAGCCACTCCTCATACCTTAGTCTAGCCAGCCCCATAAGCATTCGAGTGGTTTTATGCTGTACCCTCTCCATGGCAGGATGATAAAGTAGAGCCTGACGAGAGATTAAGGAGAGAACGTACGAGATTCATGTTCATTCGGCCTTGCCAAGGCACTCAAAATTGATGCAGGAAGACCAAGTTTGTGCAGACAATAATACATGGGAAGAAATTCACAATATAATTCACAGTGCAGGGCAAAAAATGACAACAATTAGATAAGACAGATTTGGGGTGGTATACTTGTATTTTGGAGAGATTCTCAAGAAGCTGAGAGAACCAAGTGAAGTCACAAATAAACTGAAACGATAAGATTATTTAAAAAGAACGATACTGTTACGTTTGTGGGGGGTAGGCAATGCAATACCTGACACTGCAGCACACACACAAAGCCAAGCCAAGCAATCGTGAATTAAAACAGCAAATAAAAACCAACCGGAACAGGACATTGAACAATAACGCTGGCACCGCCCACCTGCCACATCGCAACACCAAGCAGGCAGGTCCGTGAGGCCACGCCCCAAACAGCAGTGATTGGTCCAGTATTGTCGAGCGATGAGAGGGACACGCTGATAAGGGCACGCACAGGGATCGTCGGATGACGTCAGAGCCTTGACAATAAAAAACTTGAATCCCGACATGTTGTTCTCTTGCGTGGGTACAGTCATTATGAGCAGACGCAGTTTATACGCTCTTGAGCTGGGAACTTTAAGGTGAACGGTCTCAGCCACAATCCTTTTGCGTTGGGACATTCGTGCCGTGCAGTCACAGTTATCCTCTCAGGTCCTGGCTTTGGTGGTGAGCAGACGTGGACATTTTGGCTCTTGCGCATTTGTGCATATCCTCTTGTGCTGGATTTTCGATACGGGCGGTGGCAGTTCGTGCACTCGCTCCCTTGTGCTGGCTCTTGGCTGTGCCTGGCTCGTGTGCGCCTCTGTGAGGTGAACCTTTCGGAGCTTTGGGGAGCCTTTGCTGCGTTGAAGGAGGGGAGGCTGTGCGACTTGGTGCTCTTCGGAGGAGCTGGGGACCGTGTTGTGCTGGCTGGCCCGGGATTGAGCGCTGAGACGTTTGGTTGCCCGCGGCATGGCTTGGTGCTCACGTGATGGACCGCCACCATTGGTTGAGCGCTTCGACACGCGGTCCTCTCGTCAACCAATCCCACCAAAGTGCTCGTCGAGTCTGGAGCTAAGTATAGGGCAAACACACCTCACGACATTTTGTTACTTTCGTTATTTTATCATCGCCTTGTGTTGTATATGAGTCCATATGGAGGGCCCCTCGATTAGGAATTTTAGTTTACCATGCATTCTTTTGTAACCGGAATTCCTTTCAATAAAGCCGGTATTTGTACATTTTCATTCCGTGTCAGTTTGAATTAATTAACAGGGTCGAAGACGTTCGGTGGGATCCGTGAAGGTAAGAGCTTCGGTACCCTTTGCTGCCTCACCCCCTGCGCATATTAACTCCGCAATAGTTGAATTGAACGCCTCGGAGTGTAAAGCCTGATCAGCTATCCGTCCCCAGGGGTGTTCACTCCAGGAACACGACAATACTCATCGACGTCACGACGTCGACCAATATGCCTCCACCTACATTATTACATCATTATAATAATTGTACCAAGTTTGATTTAAATCCATTCGGCTGTTTTCAAGTTATCACATTTTTACCTGACATTACATCTGACCTTTGACCTTTTGACCCCAAAATTTAATCAGTTCATGTTTACATCATTATACATACCTGTACCAGGTTTTAATTTAAATCCCTTCAGCTGTTCACAAGTTATAGACATATTATGAACTTTGACCTTTGACCTCTTGACGCCAAAATCGAATCGGTTCATCTTTAAATCTTTCTACATAACTACAAAATTTGGTCAGAACCCCATCACTGGTTCACAAGTTATCGTGGTAACAGGATTTTTACCTAACATGACCTCTGACCTTTGACCTCGTGACCCCAAAATGTAATCAGTTGATATTTACCTCATTATACATACCTGCACAAAGTTTGACTAGGATCCCTTCAGGCGTTTCTCAGGTTATCGCAGTGACGAAAACCTATCACAGGAAGACGGGCAGACGGACGTGCGGATGGACGGACAGACAGCCGGACGAACGGACAACCTGAAAACATAATGCCTCGGGCGACTTCGTTAACTGAGGCATAAAAATAAGTCACTGGGAAGTTTTCAATAAAAACGTTTTGTTTGATAAAATATACTCAGTATTACATCTTCAAATCACGTATCCTTCACTGGAAAATAATTTCCAGTGAGCCATGTGATTATTTACTATGAGAAACATTCATTTTGCAAGCATCAACGTCATTGTTTACCTGTCGTTCAATTTGTGACTCAAATGAACAAGTAACACATTCTTGCGTTGTTGATATGAACCAATGCCAACAATGTCACTCCCAATACAAATCACAGTTCTTTACTACTGTGTTACGTGCTCCTCCCCGACCCCCTGGTCACGGTGTACCTCCGAGCCCCGAAAGGAGTCATGGCAGAAAAATATGTTATCCTGTGTCAAAAATAAATGGTGAAACTACACCAATTGCAAATAATACAAACACCAATAATACAAACAAATATTGTATTAAAAATCACACAAGAATACCTGTACAATAATAATAGGAATCGAGAGTACAATCAATATCTCATATGATGGAACCATTAGCTAGTACAAGGTAACTCACTGTGCTTCAAGTGAGTGGAAGAAGAACATTCCCCAATGTCTCTATATTCCCGACTTCGAGCTCAGAGCCGATCCCCTCCAGTGATCATCGGAACGATGTCGAATCGAAACCAGAATCTCGTTCAGATGACAGGCACAGCCACGCCGCCCAAAACGGCACAAAGGCGCACGCGGCCAAAGCGGAGAAAAGGGTCACATGGTTAAAACGGCACAAAGGCGCACTCACGGCGACTGGGAAATCCAAAGGCGCCCTCCAGGTATGAACTTTCACTGTTCACAGTCGGCGAGCCGCAAAGTAATCGTCAAAAGCCTCGGTGCACACACACACCACAGATACGTCTGAAAGCGGTGGAAACGGCTGACGAAGCAAGGAAAGTTTGCTCGACGCGCGAAGCGCGTGAGTCAAAATGGCCGACGGCTCGCCCTCGAATCGCAAAGACCTGGCGATGATTCTTCGGAATCTAACGCCAAACCTGACACACAGGATGATCAGTCACAGCGATAACAACTTTATCACAGGAATCCTTTTTCCCAGGAAACCCAAAGTACGTGACTCTTGCTCGACAACGTTCGATCCAGAACGCAAAGCAACCCGCTTCATCTCCGACTTTTCGCTTCGCCCCCTTTTCTTCAACTTCCGCTTCGTCGTCGTCCGGTTCCGGTTTCATTTAAAACATTAACCTTTTTACCTTTTGACAACAATAACCGTCATTTCCCTCAAACCACAATAATAATAATACATGGAACCAGAAATGTTTCAAGTGGATGAAAACCACAACAACGGAAGTGATGAATCCGTAACAACTGTCACAAACGTTGTTCATTTAGGCATGCCAAGTCCATGTCCGTCCGGTGCTTCCTGTACCAAAGTATATGAACCTACCACATTTTGTCATTTATTACCTCTGCCACCTAAGGTGGATGGAGATTATGTTTTCACCCCTGTTTGTCTGTTTCTCTGTCCATCTGTCTGTGAACAGGATATCTCAAAAAGTTGTGAGCGGATTCGAACTAAATTTGGCGCAGAGATAGTGTATGTGACAAGGACGAAATTATTAGATTTTGGTGAAGATCCGGATTCGGATCCGGCTAGTAGAAGTTTTTTTTTGTGATTCTTCACCATTGGGAGATGAGCCTAAAAACTATACATAGCAGGATATCTCAAAAAGTTGTGGACGGATTTACACGAAACTTGGTGGAGAGGTTGGGTATGTGAAAAAGGACTAATCGATTCGATTTTGGTGAAGATCTGAATCTGGATTTGGATACGATAATTATTTAATTCTTCAAGTGATTCTTAACCATTTTGTGATAGAGCGAAAAACGATATATAGCAAGATATCTCAAAAAGTTATGGATGGATTTGGACGAAACTTGGTGGACATGTTATGTGTGTGACAAGGACGAATTGATTAGATTTTGGTGAAGATCTAAATAAAGAATTCTGATACGAGATTTATTTAATTTTTGAAGTGATTCTTCACCATTGAGAGATCGGGTGAAAAGCGATATATAACACGATATTTAAAAAAGTTATGGACGAGTTATGACTAAACTTGGTGGACGAGTTGATTGGGTGACAAGAACAAACCGATTCGATTTTGGTTCAGGTCCGAAATCAGATCTGGCCTATCAATGGGATACAAAACGAACTGTTCAGCCTGGCGGAGGTTTGCACTCTACCTAATGCCCTTCTAGTTTCCTCAATTAATATTGATGTGTGTACCGAAGCAAAAGACCATAGCATGAGCTTCAAGAAGATTATTTCCAAAATCCAACAATCAATTAATGCACTGTCAAAATGTAAATAAAGTTTGCTGGTATAATAGTCTTTAATACAAGGAGCTTTCAAACTAATGTGGAATTATTTTACCCTGTGTGTTAAGTATGGTTGGTTGAGCAGATTTCCTCTTCTTTTATTATCTGAGTGCACCCATCCACATCAACATTAACCATTTGCGGCTCCGCTGCATTTGCTTTGAGGACAGAATTCAAGCAAAATCGTTAACACCATGTGCGCATTTGTTTGGGGGGAAAAGCAAAATTAAAATGTAATTCCTTGTAAGTGTCAAACAACCCAGCGTTTCCTTGTTTTTGATGAGTTTGAAAAATCGTTATAATTGTACATTTTGTGTTTCACGAAGCAAGCCTCCTTGCTTCATTTCGTAATGCTTTAACAAGTGTTTTAGTATGTGAAAGGTCACTGCTGAGTTAAGGCAAAGGAGACGGTTTCAAAATTAATGGCAGTCTCTATGTATCATCCGAGATCATAGGTCAGTGGCTTTTGTTCTTCCCACTAAAATTATATCGACATTTCATGATCTCGACTCTTCCAGGGTGACGTTTTGAAGTGTTGCTGTGGCATAGTTTGGTAATTGTTTGGCAAGGCCACACAACTCTTGTCCACTCAATGGACCTCAAGATTCGTCACACAAAGGCCTAGACGTGTGAGTCTGCAGGAAGGGAACGTGTTTTATGGACATAGTCAATTTTACCGATCGCTGCACTAAAGTTTTCCAAGAATTATGCTGCCAAGGATCTTAGATAGCTCTATGCCTGTGGGAGAATCCCTTGATTAAATTTATTTGATCGGTCGCTGGAGTCTCGTGCTTTCAAGAAATATCTCCGATAAAGATTAAAGATCAGGAACTGTCTTCCGAATCGGGAAAACTGGTCAATCAAACTGGCGAACCATACATGGAGTTTGGCCTCCAACTGAAAAATGTTCAATTGCATATTTTACAACCAGATTCAGAGGTTTCTGAATCATATGGCCGAGTTAAAATCTGTGAAAGACACAAAAGCATCCACTGCGAAAACTAGTTTCAGCCTTCAAAACCCAGATTTCTGCCAACGGCAAATCGGGTCCAGATTGCAGGGTCTGCAGCCCCACCTTGGGAAGGGAACCGACCCATGGATGTGTCCCGAGCTCACTTGCAATCATCAATGTGGAGTGCATTCCCTCCCACCCCTAAGGTTGTCTTTTTTAATGAATAGTCATGAAGTAGACTTTAATTATGTACGCCCCAGCCATATTACATTCTACTCCAGCCCCATCTCCCATAAGGCATACAGGTACATTTGCTAATTATAATAAATCCTTAATGTGCTGTAAAATGTGAAAACACGTTTCTCGAAGTAACACTTAAAGCTGCGTTCTCTTGAATCGTCACTAACAGGTCGGTGGTCTCTGTCTTCTTCCGCCTCCCTTCTGGTCTTGCATCCTCTGCCATGCTTTGTCACACCCCTCCTCAGGTCTCTGCAGGATGCACACGGTCCACCACAAACCCCATTCTGGTAAATTGTCAAAATCCAGAACCACTGATCACCCCCACTCAGTTGTTCCTCATTTTCTCGCCTGTGGATGCAACTTCCACACTCACTTTGATCTCGTTCTTCTCTCCAGATCTTCAAGACAACTGTTCACATCCGTCTCAAATCATCTCCCATCCAAACCCATGATTGTTTTATACACCCGATAAACCACCTCCCACCCCTCCCAAAAATTTGCTTTGCTTCTGTATTCATCTTGTCCATCACTTGTGTTCTCCCCTACCCCTCAACCTTATTCCACAACCGGGTATCCCTTGTTTGCCTGGTTCGGTCTATTTCCTCCCTCGGCTCTGCTGGTGGTATTCCCTCTTCTCTTTCTGCTGTCCTCTGTGTTATGCTGCATCCTGATCCATTCTGTGTTCTAGCTCCATGAACATTGACTCTGCAGAGCAGGGGAAGGGATAAAAAAGACCAAAATCCAAAAAATAAGATGGTAGAAGACAGAGGGAGACATCTTTGGAATGTGAAGGTGAAAGGACGAGAGACTCAGCTTCATCATTGGAGATTCCAATGATTTTAAAGGGTTCCACAGCGTGGAGCTGAGCTAAGTGTGATGCAAAGCCACAAGCACAGAGGGAAGAGCATTACTAAATCAAGCTATGGATGAAGGCCTTATAGGTAGAAAAAAAAATCAGGCGTGCCAAAAAAGACATTGAACGATGGAGTCCATTCTGCGACTGTCTTTGGACACCAGCATAGATATGTGATTTGACCAAGAAAGGTCATTGCTGATGGTGATGGCCAAATGTTTGAGTGACTGAACTTCTTAAAGAAGATTGTTAAAAAAAAAAGTGGATGGGAGGGTTTGCCAGATGGTCCTCTCAAAGAGGCAGAGTGTGTAAGTGTGAGACTTGTCAGGATTAAAAGACATATTCCAAGTGTATGACCTGCTCATGGTTATATCAAGGTCTGCAGAGAGGGAAGAGCATGCAGCCTGGCTACCTTACGGATTAGGGATGTTACAGCAAATGGTGGACTCATCAGCCAAGACAACAACAACAACAACAACATGCATTTTAAGGCCATTTTCAGTGCTCGAGCGGGGGTTAGCCTTGCGGTCCCCATGACAATCTTCTCCATCTTGCTCTATTTTCTGCATCTCTCCTTGTTAACCCCCTTGCCCGCATTTCTTCTTCCACCATCTTTAGCCAAGTCTTTCTCGGTCTTCCCTGTCCTCGACTTCCTTCTACATTCATTTCCATCACTCTTCTCAACCAGTCACTTTCATCCTTCCTCAACACATGACCAAACCATCTCAACCTGTTTCTCTTCACAACATCAATCACTATTCCCATCTATAAAGGCTCTATTCCCATCATTTTTCGCAATTCATCATTTGTCTTCCTCTCTCTCTCAACGATACTCCGCACATCCACCGAACCATTCGCATTTCCACCCTTTCCAACCTTCGTTGCTGCTCTACGTTCATTACCCATGTCGCGCTCCCATAAGATAAAGAGATAAAGTGTATTTGCCAAAGAGTCAGAGAAATCGATGATAAAGACTAGAACGGCACTCAGTAGAGAGTTCCACCTCCACCTGATTGGCGATATCACTCAATGGTGAAGAATCACTTTAAAAGTTCTACTAGCTGGATCCGCATCCGGATCTTAGGCAAAATTGAATCAAATCTTCCCTGTCACAGACACAACCTTTCCAACAAGTTTCGTCCAAATACATCCATAACTTTTCGAGATATCCTGCTATGGATAGTTTTGGCCCTATCTCCCCCAATGGTTAAGCATCACTTAAAAAATTAAAGAATTCTCATATCCGAATCCATATTCAGATCTTCACCAAAATCGAATCGAATCGTCCTTATCAGACACCCAACTGGTCCACCAAGTTTCGTCCAAATCCGTCTCCAAATTATTGAGATATCCTGCTATGTATAGTTTTTGGCCCGATCTCCCAATGGTGAAGAATCAATTTTAAAATTATAGTAGCCGGATCCGAATCCAGATCTTCACCAAAATCTAATCATTTCGACCTTGTCAGATATGCTACATCTCTGCCAAATTTTGTCCGAATCCGTCGACAACTTTTTTTTAGATATTTTGTTCACAAATGGACACAGACAAACGGCCAAACAGACGGACAGGAGTGAAGACATATCCTGCATCAACCTTTGGTGGCGGAGGTAATAAGGAACAAGACAAACCCAATACACTGTCTTGTGGCATCACCAGTGTTGATAGGGAGAGGAGATGACAGGTTCCCGTTGAGAGCCACGCATGAGTTATTAGAGTAAAGGAAGTCAGTAAGCCATGTGAGGAGGCGCGCACAAGTAAAGGACTGTGGAGTCTGATGGCTTCGCTCTTATCTATCAGTGCAGGAAGCGTAGCTGTATGTATTCGCTCATGATGTTTAAAACTAACATGATGCATATATCATATGTATATACTGTATGTTATGCACATATATATATATATATATATATATATATATATATATATATATATATATATATATATATATATATGTATATATGTATATGTATATATATATATATACTGAAACGCAAAAGAAACTTACCACCTTTGAAACCTTTAAATATCAACAATAACACTGCGTGTAGTAAATGTGTGAACTTATTTGTGGACAATAGTGTCCT
>NC_136262.1:23946543-24061543 GCF_964187855.1 Myxine glutinosa | reverse complement strand
GCCCACCCTTGCCCTTACCCCATATGTACAAAACCTACACATTACCAATTCGTCACTACTGTCACGTCTTCCCCATATTTCCCCTATACCAAATTCGTCACCACAATCCCTCTACTTCAAAAATTTGCCATCATCAATTCATCATCAATCCTCATAAGGAGGAAGAGATGGAATTACGCACAATGTCACACCCACGTCATGATGCGTCTCACAATCCAAACATTTGCATCATAAAAAATAATCAAAACATGGCATGGTGTGGAGTACCTGTCACCTCAGGTGAGTGGATGCAGATGGTGCGAGGAGATCCTTCATCCTAACTATTTTCTAAATGACTTTAACACACTTTACACTACCCGGGGTCTTTCTCCGGCCAAACCATTGGCCCTCTTACACTATGGGTTCTAAAAACCAATTCCCATTGGCCAAACTGTGGTGCTTTTCAATTTGGGGTCTCACTCCCCCGATTCATCTCCCGGTGCCCTCGCACAATTTCTGGGCTGTGGCGTGTACCTATCCCAGTGGGTCTACCCACCTGCACACCTCCACCACTGCGGTTGCCTCCAAGCTTACCTGCTCCTTACCCTAACCTAACTACCTGGGGAAGGCCCTCTGGCACTCTCCCCACTCGGTGCCCTCTCTGGCACTGGGCTACCCGGGTCCATCCTCCGGATCCTCGGGCCCCATCCACAACTCTACCGGCTCCCAGAGCCCACCTGCGGCCTCACCTGGCCGACATCCTTACAGTGGTGGAGTGCCCAAACCAACTACACACACTAACAGGCTACACGCCCAGCCATTTCCACAACACTAATGCACCCATCCAAACAGCATTCTTCCAACCGCACCACAGATGCCAATATCCAACCACAATTTACCTGTACCCTCTACCTAACTCTTACACTACCCGCCCCGGGTACTCGTGAAAGGGGTCCACTCTTCCCCCATCCACACCTTCGCACCATGCACACCACTCCGTACCACTTACTCCAACTCTCTCCACACACCTGTATTTGCACACCTGTGCTCTCACACCTGGTGCCACCTGCACCCTTCTCTCCCCAAGCGCATTCGCGCTGATCCACAACACTCATTACTCACACACTGTTCCTCACACCTGTCCAGTTGCACACCTGTGCAATCACACCTGTTCAGTTGCACACCTGTGCAATCACACCTGTTCCATCCTCACACACACGGCATCATCTCAGCTGACTACTCCCCTCTGAAACTTGCGCTTCCCAGTCGTCCCTTTAAACTATTGCGCTCCCACGTCATTATCATCCACACTAATCTACCTGCGTCCCCACTACAGGTATCAGTCACTAACTAAACTTAACGTCACCTAATGTCAATCTCTTCTAGGGCCCTACACACGATATATCCTAACCCACCCGGGCTAGTTTTCACTGCCATACACCCCATAAGCTATTGCTCCTTTGCCCCCCCTGTGAGGGATGGTGGATTTGCCATCCCACCACATCGGGGGTCTCTCTATCAATTTGGCACACCAAATTCCAACCAATTCAAAAATTTTCCATTTACTGCCAATTCTACCCACTATTATTAATTTCGTATCAAATCACTACCATCATCATCCGTCTACTTATTACATCCTCTCGGTGCGCCATGACATCATTAAACTCGGCTTCGCAAAGCCGAGCAATGAATTCGGGTGGTTTGGTTGCCTGCAGGTTGAATCCGTCCGGCTTTCGGTTCAAGGGAGGTGGTTTGGTTGGACCGAGATTCCACGCACCATCTCGGCGCGGCACCTTGCGGTCCCGGGCCCGATGGCTCCATCTCCCCCGGTCGGAACCCCGTCCCCACGAGGGGGCACCGTTCCGCTTCCTCCCACTCGCCCTCGAACCGGACCGGTCGCCTCGCCCGACAAAGCCCGGACTCGACCGTGCGGGGCGGGGCCAAGCCCGAATCGGCAACGACGCTTCGAAGAGAAACGACGCAGCTTCGATCGACGCCGGGCCTCGCACCCAACCAAGCACCCCTCGCACCGAGTGCTCGCATCGGCTATCCGTCGCTCTAACCACTACCCTGGTTACCGTCGACGCTTTACTTGCATGCTTACAAGCATACGCTACCCCTTTCACCCTCACAAAACCTGGCGTTCCAACGCCGTCCGTACATTCCACCAACGCTCTCTCTGTTACACACCACACCTCTTGCGCACACTTCGGTCCACACCTCTCCTCCGTTACGTCCTCCGTAACACTCACCATGGGCGTGCACTCCGTATTGCTCTCACTCCCTGTGTCACACCCCGTACACACCGACGTGCATTCGCGCTCGCACTCGGTTTCACTCCCACACTTTATAACACACCCACTCGCCGACGCACACTTTTTCCTCCCACGCGTGCCATTTCCACTCACTCGGGACCCTTCACCAACGCCCGGGTGCTTCCTCGATCCCAAGCGCGCAAAACTTCTTTTGTCGCGAAACATCCTCCTGCAAAATCTACCCGCACAATATACAGCACGACTCACCTGGGGGATCCTTTTCTCCACGCGAACCTGCAAACTTCCATTCGGGTTAAGCACAGCATCGTGATGTGAGCAGGGACTTTGTACATAATCCATTTCTCCCTGCAATTCCCGGGCTACCTCCGTCATCTCTTCAATTTTAATTATTCCCGCTACTGCTTTTTCTTTATTAACCTCGGCGACCGCTGGCTTTAATAAAACACCCTCCTCTACCTCAGCGGTCGCCGGCTTTCGCAAACCCCGTGTCGCGATTTCTACCCCCGTCATTGTACCCGTGCTTTCCTCCGCTTCGCTCAACCAGCGCTTTTCGACCCGCTTTACCTCCTCGTGCACCCGTGGGACCTGCTCGCCCAACCTGCGGTCTCTGTCCCTCTGCTCCCTTTCCTCCCAATCGGCCCCCATCCTATCTATTTTTGCATTCATTTCGGCCATGAAGGCTTGCATTTGGGCCACCGTTGGTAGTACAAAGGGTACTGTCACGATTTGTTGCCACAAAAGGTTAAAATCCAACGGCGGCACTGCTACGGTCGCGGGCGTGGGCGCCGTGGCCATGTGCGAGGCGCCATTTTGCGCGTCTGATACCCCCTCAACCACATTGCCATTTTTCTCCTCCCTTTCCTCCACATACATTTCCCCGAGGTCCTGGGTCGATTCCACCCCGTCTATCTCTCCCACCGGCATCCCGTCGCCTTGAACAGCCATGGCGCGATTTCAAAATTCGGGTTTTGCTTTAAAAAAAACAAATTTCGGCAGCTCGTAATTTTGACCAAAAATTTTTTTTCTAGATGTTTTAAAAATTTGGTTCGGGCCCCGAATCCCACTCCCAGACACCAATTGTTATAGATCGCGGTTTGGATGTTATAGACCGAGCGGTGGTGTAAAACCGCGACCTAACAAAACTCACCCGATTCACCCAGAACTTTGGCCGTATCGCACCCTAGCTGCTCAATGAGGGAAAAGACAAAAGCGACGCAATGTAAGAGGAAAAGGAATTAAAACGAGAAGACGTACAGACGAGTAATGGGGTTTATTATTTACACACACAAGCAAAAAGGAGCAATCAAGTTTATTTACAACACATAAGACGCAGGTGACACAGTGCAAATACTAGCTTATCTACAGGCTTAACTTATCCCAGGACAGAACAAACAAAAGACTGACTCACGCGGGGAATTGCAGGAATCGCAGGATGTGGATGGCTGGAGGGAGAGGGAGGTCCAAGGGGGGTCATGCAGCACGATCGGCGCGTTTAGCAGCCGCCGTTCCTTTTCGGCCCTGCTCCAAACCGCCGCCCAGGCCCCAAGCGGCTGCCGGGTGTCGCTGCTGCTCCCGCCTCCACTTGCCTTGCCAGGCCTTGTCCCACTCGTCTGGTCCAAACCCTCCACTCTTTCTTGGTCCCTCACTCTGACCACCGACTCCTCACCGCAACCAACTCTGTGCAACCAACTCTGACCAACGGTGCAACCAACCCTGACCAACGGTGCAACCAACTCTCTGCGCAACCAACTCTGTGCAACCAACCAACTGTCCAACCACCTCTCCTTTTACTTCCGTGCGCGCCTTTTTATAGCGCCTCCGGCGGTTAAGCCGCCGGCGTTCAGGACACGCCCATCGGGGTGCTCACCTCGGCCCTGGTTGGTCGCGCGACCCTCGGGCTCCGCCCTGGATGACGACGGGCGGGCACGCCCCTCCTCCCCTCTGACGAGGTGGAGACACGCCTTTCTTCCCTGACTCGAGCCTCGTGGTCAATGGCGGTTATTGGAGGGGAGGTAATATTGGCAATCGAGGCTCGGCAATGACGAGAGGGGATGTAATATTGGATGGAGATTTTGGGGATGGGAAGGAAAGGGGATCTATTCTCTTTCACTGGTGCAATGGAGTATTTCAATTAATGGAAGACACAGCCTTACGCTAATACACATAATAAGGATATAACTGTCAAAAGAAAGGATATATCGTGTCCTGCATGTATGTTTTATGGACTAGCTACGGAAACGCCCTTTGACCTTTATACAACCACAAACGGAGGGAGGAGGGGTGATATTTTACAACAACCTTTTACAACAACATTTTACCACAACAACAAAATAAAAAAAACATTCTCATATCCACAACAATATATATATATATATATATATGTATATGTATATATGTATATGTATATATGTATATGTATATATATATGTATATATATATGTATATATATATGTATATATGTATATATATATATATATATATATATATATATATATATATATATATTGTTACTGATCGCGGTTTAGATGGTATGATGGGCCGAGCGGATGGTCCAACCGCGACCGTTACAGGATCCCCGACTCACCCGATTCACCCAGAACTTTGGCCGTATCGCACCGCAGCTGCCCAATCTGGGAAAAGACTAAAACGACGAAATGCAAAGAGGAAAAGGAATAAGACGAGAAGACGGACAGAAGAGTAATTGGATTTATTGTACACACACAAGCAAAAAGGAGCAATCAAGTTTATTTACAACACATAAGACGCAGGTGACACAGTGCAAATACTAGCTTATACAGACTTAATTAACCCAGGGACAGAACAAACAAAACAAACTCACGTACACAAGAAGGGTGGAAAGGCAGGAGTTGGATGGCTGGAGGGAGAGGAAGGTCCAAGGGGGCTCTGCAGCACGATCGGCGCGTTTAACAGCCGCCGTTCCTTTGCGGCCCTGCTCAAAACCGCCGTTCAGGCCCCCAAGCTGCTGTTGTGGCTGCTGTGGACGTCGCGTGCTTTCCCAGGACTTGTCCGACTCGTCTGGTCCAAACCCTCAACTCTTTCTTGGTCCACTCACTCTTTACCACCGACTCCTCACCACAACCAACGCAACCAACTGACCACCGACTCCACTGACTGACTCTCACTCTCCGACTCTGACTCTCCGACTCTGCCTCTCCGACTCTTGCGCGCGCGCCTTTATAGCGCCTCCAGCGATCAAGCCGCCGTCCCTCAGGACACGCCCATCGGTGTGCTCACCTCGGCCCTGATTGGTCGGCACGGCCCTCTAGCTCCGCCCTTGATGACGATGGGCGGGCACGCCTTTCTTCCCCGACCCGAGCCTCGTGGCCAATGGTGGTTGAAGAAAACCGCCCAAAATGCAGTTGGCCATTGAAATGAAATGAAAGGGGATCTATTCTCTTTCACTGGTGCAATGGAGTACTTCAATTAATGGGAGACACAGCCTTACCCTAAAACACAGAATAAGAGATAACTATCAAACAGGGGTATTCTATTATTTCGCTGACGTGTATGCTTGTGGACTAATTATGGGATGCCCTTTCACCTTTACACAGCTCCGGAGGCAGGGGGGCGCAGAATAAACAATAATCATCACCAATTTACCACAATACAACACAATCAAAAAAATACAGGCCTCATATCCGCAACACTGCACCCTCCTCCTCTTAGGTACGTCCCAGGCCTACAACTTTTATTTAGTGTGACACGTAGGTGTAGTTCCCTCTACTTTTAACCTGACCCTGAGTGCGACAGTTTTAAAACATAAATAAATGTGTCCCGCTGCTCCATTGCACCCTGCCTAACAGACTTACGCCCACAGTTAACCGAATTGCGGAATGGTCTTCAAACTACACACTGACGGTGGGAAGCATTATTTACAATGACGCTATTTTTATTTACAAAACTAACCCAGGACCTGTGATTGTTCTTTCTGGGGGGGAGACAGTCTGCTCTGCATCAATGCACCATGAAAGCACCCAAAAACGCACCAATACACACCCAAGCACCAATCGGTGCAGTCACCATTGTTCATCAGTGTTCAATGCATGTTCAATAAAAATAAAATCAACAACCCCTAACCCTGCAGGTGATCTCTTGCTCTTCGGCTCCCTCTGCTGGTTATTATTATTTGGTCTTCCAGATGTTGTCATTCTTTTGCTTTGCTTACTGGCGGCCTATTTGTATTAAAACTTGCACCCAATGTGTCCATTTTTATTTATTTTATTTATGGCCCACAGGGCCGACTACGTGTGGTTCACCTGTGGAGCATCAGTGCCCTGTGGCCAAGGTCCGCCAGCAAGATGTTGGGCCCTCATGGCCGGTTCCAGCAGAGGGGCCATGCCCCAACCCATGGGGTCCATAAGTGGTGCTCGGCCACAGACATGTGGTCCATAATGTGGTGCATCGATGCAGACAGCTGGTTCTGGGAATTTCGGGCGCACAATGGCCGACCCACGCACGCTCCCCTCAGCGCCCAATGGCGCACAGGTCATGTGGGAGACAAAAAGAGACAATTGAGCGAGGGGTAAGGTCACAAGGGTACACATCAATAAGGCAATGCAAGGCGAAATGCGTACGGAGGGCGAAGTGAGAAAGCTCGTCCCTACCGTACGTCACCCCCCTGTCACCTACACTACCCTTGCCCTTACCCCATATGTACAAAATCTACACATTACCAATTCGTCACTACTGTCACGTCTTCCCCATATTTCCCCTATACCAAATTCGTCTCCACAATCCCTCTACTTCAAAATTTGCCATCACCAAATTCATCATCAATCCTCATAAGGAGGAAGAGATGGAATTACGCACAATGTCACACCCACGTCATGATGCGTCTCACAATCCAAACATTTGCACAGTAAAAAATAATCAAAACATGGCATGGTGTGGAGTACCTGTCACCTCAGGTGAGTGGATGCAGATGGTGTGAGGAGACTTCAATCCTAACTACTTTCTAAATGACATTAACACACTTTACACTACCCGGGGTCTTTACCTGCCAATCCATTGGCCAACTTACACTATGGGTTCTAATAACCAATTCCCATTGACCAAACTGTGGTGCTTCTCAATTTTGGGTCTCACTCCCCCGATTCATCTCCCGGTGCCCTCGCACAATTTCTGGGCTGCGACGTGTAGCTCTCCCAGCAGGTCTACCCACCTGCACACCTCCACCACTGTAGTTGCCACCCGAGCTTACCTAGCTCCTCACCCGAACCTAACTAACTGGGGAAGACCCCTCCTGGTTCTGTCACCCCTTGGTGCCCTCTGGCACTGGGCTACCCGGGTCCGTCCTCCGGATCCTCGGGCCCCATCCACAACAACTACTACCGGCTCCCAGAGCCCACCTGCGGCCTCACCTGGCCGACATCCTCACAGTGGTGGAGTGCCCAACCAACTACACACACTAACAGGCTACACGCCCAGCCATTTCCACAACACTAATGCACCCATCCAAAGACCATTCTTTCACCCGCACCACAGATGCCAATATCCAACCACAATTTACCTGGACCCTCTACCTAACACTTACACTACCCACCCCGGGTATCCGTGATGGGGGTCCACTCTTCCCCCATTCACACCTTCGCACCATCCACTCCACTCCACAATTTCCACCATACTCACTCCACGACCATCCATTCCAATACTCCATTTATTCCACACTACCATTTATTCCACACAGCCACATACACCTGTTGTTGCACACCTGTGCCCTCACACCTGGTGCCACCTGCACCCTCCTCCTCTTCCTGGACCATTTGGTCAACACAACACGCAATCACCACTACTCCCTCATACACTGCTCCACACAGCTGTTCAGTTGCACACCTGTGCAATCACACCTGTTCAATCACACCTGTTCAATCCTCAAACACACGGCATCATCTCAGCTAACTACTCCCCTCTGAAACTTGCGCTTCCCAGTCGTCCCTTTAAACTATTGCGCTCCCACGTCATTATCATCCACTCTACTCTACCTGCGTCCCCACTACAGGTGTCATTGTCACTAACTAATCTTAACGTTACCTAATGTCATCTTCGCTAGATCCCTACACACGATATCCTAACCCACCCGGGCTAGTTTTCACTGCCATAAACCCCATAATCTAGTGTTCCTTTGCCCCACCACCTGTGAGGGATGGTGGATTTGCCATCCCACCACATCGGGGAGGTCCTACTATCAATTTCGCTCGTCCAAATCCAACAAATCACAAATTTGTCATTTACTGCTAATCACCGTACCATCCTCAAATTTTGCTTTTTTTCTAATTTTGGGTCCAAAACACTAACCTCATCACCCGTCTACTTATTAGATCCTCTCGGTGCGCCAATTCACGTCTACAGCCCGGCTTCGTACAGCCGAGCAATGAACGCGGGTTCTTTGGTGCCGGCGGCTGGATGCGTCCGGCACTCGGTGCAGGGACGGGGGCTTACCCGGGCCAAGATCCCACGCACCACCTCGGCGTGGTGCCATCCAATGTCCCGATCTCGACCTGCCAGCATGTCTCAATAGAAAGTGGTCGCCATGACGACCCTTCCTATCGGGCTGCCCGCTCCGCCTAGTGGAGCCCGGACGCGGCCGTTCCAAGCGAGGCCCAGCGTGGATCGCGTACGGCGGTCCTTTCGAACCCGCCGTGGCTCGGATCCCTGCTGGTTCTCGCGGCACGCGAAGCCCGGCACGCACCGAGGGCCCGAGTCGGCTAAAAGTCGCTCTAACCGCTAACCCGGTTACCGTCGATGCCTCACCTGCATGCTTATACGCATACGCTACCCCTTTCTTGCTACTACCTCCAGCTGTTCCCATGCTCCTCGTACCTTTCCTTACACGATTGAGCGAGGGGTAAGCGTATGCGTATAAGCATGCAGGTGAGGCATCGACGGTAACCGGCGCACCGACCTGGTCACACACCTGACCACCGAACACCTTGGCACACATTCATCGCTCGCACACCTCACCAACACACCTCTTCGCGCCCCTTCCTTGGTCACCTCCTCTGTGACAATCACAGGTGTGCTGTCACTCGCACACCCAACCACGTGCCTCACGACCAACTCAAGTGTGCATTCCCACACACGCTCTACCATTCCAGGTGTGCATCCTTCCATTCCAGGTGTACATCCTCGCTCACCTGTCACAACCAACTCACGCTCCTTGTCACTCTCACTACTTTCACCTCCACTCTTGACAACACCAACACACCTCTTCGCGCACCGACCTGGTCACACACCTGACCACCGAACACCTTGGCACACATTCGTCGCTTGCACACCTCACCAACACACCTCTTCGCGCCCCTTCCTCGGTCACCTCCTCTGTGACAATCACAGGTGTGCTGTCACTCGCACACCCAACCACGTGCCTCACGACCAACTCAAGTGTGCGTTCCCACACACGCTCTACCATTCCAGGTGTGCATCCTTCCATTCCAGGTGTACATCCTCGCTCACCTGTCACAACCAACTCACGCTCCTTGTCACTCTCACTACTTTCACCTCCACTCTTGACAACGCACTCACCCTTACTCTCGACAGCACACTCTTTCCTCATGCACCTGTCCGTTACACACCTTTCTCGCGCACACTCTTGCACACACTCTCCCGTTACACCCTCTGTAACACTCACCACAGGCGTACCCTCTCTCGTTACTTCCTCTGTAACACTCACCACAGGTGTACACTCTCTCGTTACTTCCTCCGTAACACTCACCACACCGCGCTTCCATGTACCCCCTCGCACACGCGCTACGACCGACTCACTCTCGACAGCACACTCACTGGTCGGCGCGCACTTTTTCCTCACACACCCCATGGTCGGACATTCTCGCACACCTCTTTTTTCGCACACCAGACTTGTCGCACACTTCACCAACGGCCTTTCACGAACACCCGGATCCAAACCAATCCCCAAGCCGACTGAAGCTTTCCTCACATCATATACATTGCCGAATATTTCGCCACTCACCTTGGCACCTCGTCTCCGCACCTCTTTTGCCACCTGCAAACTCTTTATTTGGTCAGTGAGCATCACATTATGAGTTGAGCACCGACCTTGCACATATTCCATCACCTCCTGGATTTCTCTTTTAGTTTCTGTCCGTCTCTTCTTAATTTCACTCACCTCTTCTTCCACTTCCTCTAATTTTTGCTTCACCTCTTTTATTTCCCGGTGCGTCTCCTCAAGTTCGTCCTCTAAGGCTACCGTGACCGTCTCTATGTGCATCCTCACCTGCCGGTCCTTTGTCTCCATTATCTCCGTCACCTGGTCCACCCTCATTGTCAGACCCTCACGTACCATCTGACATTCCTTTTGTGTCGCTATTGTTACATATTTAGGTGAATGTATGTGAATTACCATTCAGGTTGCTTATCCGTGTGTATTATATTAAGGGTTGTTGTGATTGGAGGGTCAGGAGCCCTTCTGAACCAGTGGCCGGAAACGGAAGTGGCCGGAAACGGAAGAAGAAAAAGACACGAGGTAAAAGAAGGAGGTTTCGTCTTCCTCGCCCCGCGCCGGAAAGAAGGTGGAAGCGACTTTGCGCGGCGTGGACAAAGCGGCGTTCCGAAACCCGTCTGGCGAGAGGAGTTACCTGGACGTGTAACTACCTTTTGACACATCAAGTCCCCGTGAGTTCGTGCACGGAACCAAGCGTCCGGCACAGTTTGCCCCGTCTACAAGGACGCGTACGGGTCGCACGTTGGGCCGCGCGCGCGTTGCAAACCGCGCTTGGTTTTGCCCCGTCTACAAGGACGCGTACGGGTCGCACATTGGGCTTCACGCGCGTTGCAAACCGCGCTTGGTTTTGCCCCGTCTACAAGGACGCGTACGGGTCGCACTTTGGGGCCTCGCGCGCGTTGGAAGCCGCGCTGGGTTTTGCCCCGTGGCTTGGCAAGGAGGTGTGCGCTGCAGCAGCTGTCCCCGGTCCGAGACGGCACGTTTGGAGCACGTCCGCCCGGGGTTCGTTCAACCGCCCGTGTGCGGAGAAGAGAGACATTGTGAGAGACATTGACCACGGAGGGAGTCAGGAGTGGGGCTCACGTGAGGAATGTATAAGATGGCCATCTTAGAATATTGTAGATGAGTTTGCATCTTTGTGATATTGATTGTTGATTGTTGATGGTTGATTGCTCGGGGAATATATCAGTGATTATTCCGGATCCTTGGTGTGGGGTTTCCTTTTGATTGGCATTCCTATTGATTGCGTTACGCAAGCTCATATATATAATACTACTTGCTGGCGAAGGTCCTCTCACGGTCCGGGGGTCACCGAGACCAGGTAGTCACCGAGGGGACCACGTAACAGAATTGGGGGCTCGTCCAAATTACGATTTGCGGTTTCGCAATTGGGTCTACGTCCGGGATTTAAAATTGTATAAAATAATAAAATAATAATATTTTTATTAATTAAAATTTATTAATTAATTATTAATTGGAAATTTTTTTTTGAGAAATTGGGGTAAAGTCTTGGGTGAAGGTTAACAGGTGTTAACGATAGGCACCATGGCGTTTGTGGCACAGAACTTTGGGGTAACCCCGAGTGAGGCACAGTTCCGAGCGTTGCTAAAGTCGGACCTCTTGAAATTGGCCAAACATTTTAACTTGGAGGTCCGAACTAATTTGAGGAAGGCAGAGTTGCAGGCCACGGTGATACAATCTATGGTGGGATTAGGAACATGGGACGAGTTAGCCTGGGAGTGGCTACCCGAAGAACCAGAAGACGTTGAGCTCCGGAAACTGGAGTTGCAATTACGAAGCCAGGAACGGATTAAAGAAGAAGAAAGGAAAGCAGAAGAGAGGAGAGAAGAGAAACAAGCAGAGGAAAGGAGAGTGGAACGAGAACTCCAGGAAAGGTTAAAAGAAGAAGAAAGGAAAGCAGAAAAGGAAAGAGCAGAAGAAGAAAGGAAAGCAGAAGAGAGGAGAGAAGAGAAACGAGCAGAGGAAAGGAGAGTGGAACGAGAACTCCAGGAAAGGTTAAAAGAAGAAGAAAGGAAAGCAGAAAAGGAAAGAGCAGAAGAAGAAAGGAAAGCAGAAAAGGAAAGAGCAGAAGAAGAAAGGAAAGCAGAAAAGGAAAGAGCAGAAGAAGAAAGGAAAGCAGAAGCGAGGAGAGAAGAGAAACAAGCAGAGGAAAGGAGAGTGGAACGAGAACTCCAGGAAAGGTTAGAAGGGAGAAAAGCAGAGGAGAGGAGAGCTGCAAGGGACCTCGAAGCAGAGGAGAGAAAAGCGGAAAGGGAATTAAAGGAACGTGACATGGAGCTTCAGCAAGAAATCAAATTCAAGGAGCTGGAGTTAATGAGAGAACGGGGAGAGGCACCACCCTTGCTGACGGGGTCGACACCTAACCAGAAAACCTGGGATGTGGGCAGACATGTGAGGCTGGTTCCACCGTTCAGTGAAAAAGAAGTCGCGAAATTTTTCCCACACTTTGAGAAAGTGGCGCGACAATTAAACTGGCCGGAGGAGGCCTGGACCATACTCGTGCAAAGTGTGCTGGTGGGGAAAGCTCAGGAAATTTATTCGGCGCTACCAATGGACCAATGTGCAGATTATGAGGTACTGAAGAAGCACATCCTCAAAGCCTATGAGTTGGTTCCGGAAGCTTACAGGCAAAAATTCAGGAATGCCAGGAAGAGGGAGAGTGAGACCCATGTGGAGTTTGCCAGAGTGAAAGAAAACATGTTTGATCGGTGGTGTGAGTCAAAAGGAGTCGGGAAAGACTTCGAAACATTGCGGGACTTGATCCTGGTGGAGGAATTCCAGCAGTGTGTCCACGAGGACATCAAAGTGTACCTGCAGGAAAAGAAAGTACCGAAATTGTGGGACGCAGCCACCATGGCAGATGATTATGCCTTAACCCACCGAATAGGGGTCCACGAACCTAACTCCTCGCCTAGATCTCCGCAGGGGAGGTGGGGAACAGCAGGTGCGGAGAACGACCATACATGGCGGCGGCCTCGAGATGATTATGGGGACAACTATGATACCCCACCGGTTCGAAATCGGAGGGATGAGGGCCCAAGACAAACTTATAGTTCGGGGGGCCCGAGGCAGACCACGAGTTTTTCCTCCGGGCCTACTTGCGCTTTTTGCAAGAAACCTGGACACTTGATGTCCAGTTGTTACCGCATGAAAAGCGAAGACCCAGAGCGGAGTCCGACTACTACGACTCCAAACGCAATGGCCATTGTGAGAAATCGCCATCAAAAGGGTTACCAACCATTTATTTCAGAGGGGTTTGTGTCACGGGATGGAGCCTCGACTAACCGGAAACCAGTTAGGATATTGAGGGACACAGGGGCACATCAATCTTTAATGCTTGAAGGCATTTTGCCATGGTCCGAGGAGACGGCAACGGGGGATAGTGTTCGTTTACAGGGGATCGGGGGCGGTGTTAGTGCTCCCCTTCATGTCATCCATTTGGAGTCCGATTTGGTGTCAGGACCGGTCACCGTCGGTGTACAAGCCACGCTTCCGGTAGAGGGTGTATCTGTGGTTATCGGGAATGATTTGGCCGGGGGTCAAGTTTATGGTAACCTGAGGGTTGGTAAAGAGCCCAGCAGGGAAAATAACGCCACACCAGCTCGGGATGGCGACAAAAGTGCCAAGTTATTTGTAGGGGGACTGAACTTCAAAACAGAGGAAGAAGTTCTGACCTCTGTCTTCAACAGATATGGGCCGCTGGTGGAAGTGCGGTTGGTAAGAGACTGGGAAACGCAACAGTCAAGAGGGTTCGGCTTTGTCACGTTTGCCAGCACAAAAGACACCAGAGAGGCAGAGAAGAATTGGAATGGCAAGGATTTGGAGGGTCGGACCATAACAGTAGGGAAGGCATTTCGTAGGCGTCGAGAGGTCTACAGGAGAGGACAACTGGGCGGTAGTTTTGGTGGTGGCCGCAATCAATATTATTATGGAGGCTCCCTGAGTTATGGCCGCTCCCGAAGGAAGGATTGGAAAAATGGTGGCCGAGAAGGAGACCGCTATTCATGGGACTACAGGGACCAGTGGTCCCACCCTAATTATTAGGGAAGTTCTGAGAAGTTGAAGCACTGAAGGCGGCGGAGCCGCCGAGCCAAGATTCCTACACGAATTAACCGTGAACGCCGTTCCTAAAGGCGTCCATGTAGTGAACTTTCATGCACGGACTAACCGTGAACTCCACGTTCCTCAAGGCGCCCATGTAGAGAACTTTCCTGCACGGACTAACCGTGAACTCCGCGTTCCTAAAGGCATCCATGTAGTGAATACTCGGCTTGGCCTCCCGGAAAAAGTGCTATCGAGTTGCTTAACTTTGGATCTTTGATCAACCCCTTAACCTTCATTCCCAAGATACGGACGGTCAAAGTCAGAGGGTCATGAGATGGAGTTTGATTTGGCAGGGACAATGTCGTTGTTGGTACTTAGTCCAGAGGGAGTAATCTGGAGGGGTTGTGGTGAAATTTTGGTTGCTTTATTTTTAAGTGATAACTGTGCCCGGGGGGAACTGATAATGTGGGGGGGGGGGTTGAGTTATCTGGTTTGTTTCTCCAACTTGGCCGGCAAAGAAAGTTTTCGCTGGGTTCAAACTTTCTTTCTTGAAGGGGGGGAGTGTTACATATTTATGTGAATGTATGTGAATTACCATTCAGGTTGCTTATCCGTGTGTATTATATTAAGGGTTGTTGTGATTGGAGGGTCAGGAGCCCTTCTGAACCAGTGGCCGGAAACGGAAGTGGCCGGAAACGGAAGAAGAAAAAGACACGAGGTAAAAGAAGGAGGTTTCGTCTTCCTCGCCCCGCGCCGGAAAGAAGGTGGAAGCGACTTTGCGCGGCGTGGACAAAGCGGCGTTCCGAAACCCGTCTGGCGAGAGGAGTTACCTGGACGTGTAACTACCTTTTGACACGTCAAGTCCCCGTGAGTTCGTGCACGGAACCAAGCGTCCGGCACAGTTTGCCCCGTCTACAAGGACGCGTACGGGTCGCACGTTGGGCCGCGCGCGCGTTGCAAACCGCGCTTGGTTTTGCCCCGTCTACAAGGACGCGTACGGGTCGCACGTTGGGCTTCGCGCGCGTTGCAAACCGCGCTTGGTTTTGCCCCATCTACAAGGACGCGTACGGGTCGCACTTTGGGGCCTCGCGCGCGTTGGAAGCCGCGCTGGGTTTTGCCCCGTGGCTTGGCAAGGAGGTGTGCGCTGCAGCAGCTGTCCCCGGTCCGAGACGGCACGTTTGGAGCACGTCCGCCCGGGGTTCGTTCAACCGCCCGTGTGCGGAGAAGAGAGACATTGTGAGAGACATTGACCACGGAGGGAGTCAGGAGTGGGGCTCACGTGAGGAATGTAAAAGATGGCCATCTTAGAATATTGTAGATGAGTTTGCATCTTTGTGATATTGATTGTTGATTGTTGATGGTTGATTGCTCGGGGAATATATCAGTGATTATTCCGGATCCTTGGTGTGGGGTTTCCTTTTGATTGGCATTCCTATTGATTGCGTTACGCAAGCTCATATATATAATACTACTTGCTGGCGAAGGTCCTCTCACGGTCCGGGGGTCACCGAGACCAGGTAGTCACCGAGGGGACCACGTAACACTATTAATTCGTTTTTAATTTCTTTTTGTGTCGCCTTTAACCCTCCTAGTACCGCAGTGTTCTTTTGAACCTGCTCCACTAACTCCGTTTGTCCCTCTGTCAGCTGTTCCACCTCCTCCGTCAGATCTTCTATTCCCCCCTGTAACCTAGCCGTATTATTCCTCACCTCTTTCTCCATACGCTTCTCACCTCGCTTTACCTCCTCGCGTAGCCCCGAAACCTCCGCACTTACACCTCGTCGTATCTCCTCTTTCATCTCCTCCATCTGTTTTGTAGATGCCACCCTCATCTGTCCCAATTCATCCCTCTGAGCATCCAATTTGGTTTCTACCCCGATTTTCACCTCCTCTATCTGCTCTCCCATTTGTTTAATTTCTCGGGCGGATTGCTCCCCTATTTCCCGCAATTTGCCTTCCATCCTATTTTCTAACCCCATCAACCCATTTTTCACCCCCTCTATCCCATTGTCTAACCCCTCAAATTTCTTGTCTAACTTCCCAATTTGGGCATTGGTACCCCTCGCTTCGTCCCTCATTGCCCCCTCCATCCTATCCATTTTTGCATTCAGTTGGGTCAAGAATAATCTGAGGTCAAACCCGGTTTGCCCAGCGTCCCCAGCCGCCACCGCGGGCTCGCCCTCCACTGCACCGCTATTTTGGGACTCTTCAACCACGTGCGCGAGCACGCCATTTTGTGCACCTGATACCCCCTCAACTACATTGCCAATGTTCTCCTCCTCTCTTTCATCCACATACATTTCCCCGAGGTCCTGGGTCGATTCTACCCCGTCTATCTCTCCCACCGGCATCCCGTCGCCTTGACCAGCCATGGCGCGATTTCAAAATTCGGGTTTTTGTAAAACAAAACAAATTTCACCGTTAATAATTTCGAGCGCGTGAAGCGCGCTTCGGGTCCAATCCCACTTCCCGACACCAATTGTTACTGATATAACACAATTGGTGTTCCAAAATTTGGGCCTAACAAATTTAGTCCCAGGTCCGAATCCCAACTCCTGACAACCATTTGTTACTGACGCGGTTTAGATGGTATGATGGGCCGAGCGGATGGTCCAACCGCGACCGTTACAGGATCCCCGACTCACCCGATTCACCCAGAACTTTGGCCGTATCGCACCGCAGCTGCCCAATCTGGGAAAAGACTAAAACGACGAAATGCAAAGAGGAAAAGGAATAAGACGAGAAGACGGACAGAAGAGTAATTGGATTTATTGTACACACACAAGCAAAAAGGAGCAATCAAGTTTATTTACAACACATAAGACGCAGGTGACACAGTGCAAATACTAGCTTATACAGACTTAATTAACCCAGGGACAGAACAAACAAAACAAACTCACGTACACAAGAAGGGTGGAAAGGCAGGAGGTGGATGGCTGGAGGGAGAGGAAGGTCCAAGGGGGCTCTGCAGCACGATCGGCGCGTTTAGCAGCCGCCGTTCCTTTGCGGCCCTGCTCAAAACCGCCGTTCAGGCCCCAAGCTGCTGTTGTGGCTGCGGTGGACGTCGCGTGCTTTCCCAGGACTTGTCCGACTCGTCTGGTCCAAACCCTCAACTCTTTCTTGGTCCACTCACTCTTTACCACCGACTCCTCACCGCAACCAACGCAACCACTGACCACCACCACCGACTCCTCACCGCAACCAACGCAACCAACTGACCACCGACTCCACTGACTGACTCTCACTCTCCGACTCTGACTCTCCGACTCTGCCTCTCCGACTCTTGCACGCGCGCCTTTATAGCGCCTCCAGCGATCAAGCCGCCGGCCCTCAGGACACGCCCATCGGTGTGCTCACCTCGGCCCTGAGTGGTCGGCACGGCCCTCTAGCTCCGCCCTTGATGACGATGGGCGGGCACGCCTTTCTTCCCCGACCCGAGCCTCGTGGCCAATGGTGGTTGAAGAAAACCGCCCAAAATGCAGTTGGCCATTGAAATGAAATGAAAGGGGATCTATTCTCTTTCACTGGTGCAATGGAGTACTTCAATTAATGGGAGACACAGCCTTACCCTAAAACACAGAATAAGAGATAACTATCAAACAGGGGTATTCTATTATTTGGCTGACGTGTATGCTTGTGGACTAATTATGGGATGCCCTTTCACCTTTACACAGCTCCGGAGGCAGGGGGGCGCAGAATAAACAATAATCATCACCAATTTACCACAATACAACACAATCAAAAAAATACAGGCCTCATATCCGCAACAATATATATATATATATATATATATATATATATATATGTATATGTATGTATATATATATATATATATATATATATATATATATATATATATATATACTAGCTGAAAGCACTCAGCGTTGCCCGGGTTATTTTTGAATGAATTTACTACTATAATTCAGCTTTCACTCGCGGCCGTAGAAGATTGACTACTATAATTCATCTCAGCTTTTAATTGTGAAATGGGCCCAGCTCGGCCGACGCGGCCTCGACCGGCCTCGCCACCTAGCCTATAACCTTCCCGGGTCCCGTCCCGACCGGCCTCGCCACCTAGCCTATAACCTTCCCGGCTCCCGTCCCGACATTTTTGGTTCTTTTTGAATGAATTTACTACTATAAATCCGCGTTTACTCGCGGCCGTAGATGATTGACTACGATAATTCAGCTCAGCTTTTAATTGTGAAATGGGCCCAGCTTGGCCGAGGTGGGCCTCGACCGGCCTCACCACCTTGCCTATAACCTTCCCGGGGCCTGTCCCGACATTTTTGGTTCTTTTTGAATGAATTTACTACTATAAATCCGCTTTTACTCGCGGCCGTAGAAGATTGACTACTATAATTCAGCTCAGCTTTTAATTGCGAAATGGGCCTGGCCCGGCCGAAGCGGCCTCAACCGGCCTCGCCACCTAGCCTAAAACTTTCCCGGGTCCCGTCCCAACATTTTTTGTATTCGAGGTTTCCTCCTATCTTTCACCGTTCAGGAGATTAGCTTGCGCAGACAAACAAACAAAAATTTTCTTTTATAATATAATATATATATATATATATATTGTTGCGTATCTCAGCATAGGCCTTTCCCCTTACCAAGGGGGGATTAGTCCCCTTGTCTTTTACTAGCCGACGAGACCCGGGACCTCTGACGTCCTTCCCGGACAGCGTTAAATCGGGTTTTAGGACTATGAATGCGCTATTACCTAAGTACTAACGCTGGCCGGAAACGAGGAAATAAGCCCCACCCGAATCACGGGTGTTAGTGGAAACGCCGAGCGGTAGCGACCCGTGACCCAAGCCGTTATCAAGGACTAAACCCGATCCAAGCGGTTCGTAATCGTGCCATGCTTACCCAATGAGGGAAATGTCTGAAACGGTCGAATTTGGGAAGAAAAGGAATAACAGAATTTATTTACACTTTGTACAATGAAAGAAGAAGAATACACAGTGCAGCCTTATACAGTCTTAACTTATCCCTGGACAAACGGGCCCGTCACACTCAGACACACTCACACGGGGTTGCAGACGAACAGGTCGATGGTTCAGGAATGGCGTCCAGGCAGCTCGTTCTTCGGTCCCCAACTCGCACCGCAAAGCAGATGAACCTGGCGGCAGGAGCTCTCCACGTGTCGTTTGGCGTGTGCAGAATTATCACAGGGAAACGGTAGGCTGGCTTTGGCGGTTGCACTCACGGCTCAGCCGCGTACGTAATAAGCGAACAGTTCCAATAACCATGAACAATGCGCTCTTCAGTCTCTCAATGCATTCTCTCAATACCATTCGCTCGCGATGCGTGACTCCCTTCTCATCTCAGGTGAACTCGCCGAGTGCCTCTCCCTTCTCATCTCATCTGCCAACTCGACGAGTGCCTCTCCCTTCTCATCTCATCTGCGAATTCAACACCGCGCATCCCTTTCTCATCTGAGGTGGGGACCTCGCGCCAAGGGTTTTCTTGCCATGCCCTTGGAACCCTCTGGAAATTACCAGACATTTCTTGCCACGCCCTATCACCCCATGCTCACCAAGCTCTGGTTGGTTGTTGCCCTTACCGTCGCTGCCTTCTGATGTGCTGCTTGATGCGGCCACACCTCGACCCTCGTGCTCCTCACCCTTTTCAGGCCTACCTTGTGGTTACCCGACTAGTTTCAAGCGAAACCAAGGGCAGCGAACGCTGCTGGCGGCCAAAGCGTAACAAACTTGAGGGATACCAAATGGGGCGCGGGATCGAGTTTGCCCATAGATGGAAATGAAGGGTGGCCGCAAAATGAAAGGGACCTAAGCATATTATTTCTTTACACAACGCAGATGTCACTTGGGAAATAGCCTACTCTTACACATACTATGACATAACTAATTCTAATGGGCCTACGTGTTGCTTGTGGACTAACTATGGGGGGCAAACCTTTAACCTTTAATGATGTTATATGTACAATTCTCAAAACCTCAACAATATATATATAAATATGTGTGTGTGTGTGTATAAGCATATTTTTTTATTTTTTTTATTTTTCAAGTTAATACTGTTTGTCTGTCTGTCTGTCCCACTCTGAAACAAAGAAACGCTGCTCAGAGAGAAAATTTTAAAGTAAAAGTAGCTTCAAAGTAATCCAAACTTGCATGAAAATTCTAATATTTTCAAGCAGATAATTTATTTTCTGCTTGAAAAAGCAGTCTGTTTCTTCCAACTTTCTCGTTAAAAACTCGACCATGGGCCACAGCAGTAAACCCGTGTCATTATAAAGGCGTTTGTCTGAGTAATTCTGGGAATCTCAAAACTTTGTGAAAAGCTCCATCATTATTTACTTTTAACGATGTGTATAAAGCCAGTTGCTGAGGCAAGTGCTAATGTGCTGCAGCGGAATGTCGGAGCCGACCATGCGCTGTGCTGGAACTCCCTATCACCCGACACCCAAATGCTGGTTCGAGCCGAGCGATCACTGCACCGGACGCAGGGTGCTATACATGTGGATACTAATTGTTCCAAATCCAATCTGTCCTATCCGTGCGGACTAAGCCATTTGCAATCAGGGCAATTCAAATCATTCAGAGACAATGTTACTTCATGTGTGTACTTAATAAGGAAATAGCCATGCTCTTCCTGTTTTGATTGTGTTTCTGCGTTCTGTGTCGAGGAGGGGTGGGGTTGACGAGTTATGGAGGGGGTGGGGGTGGCTGGGGAGTTGTGGAGTGGGGGTGGAGCGGTTTGGTGGGGGCAGGGGCGTTGAGGGCGGGTTCAGGGGGGGGGGGCACTGCCTTGGCGCCCGGTGTCCGTTGAGGGGCCCGAGCTTCTCCTGTAATTTTTTTTCAACAGTACAGTGAAACCCCTGCATCGGCTCATCCTCATTTCTTCATCAATTACATTTAAACCCAGAAGCTGATTTTACTATATTTATGAGCTCGTTACTTCTCTAATTTATGATCTTCATCAAAGAAAGTTCCTTAAAAAGGTATATAAGAGAGAAAGGGTGGGGGTGGGGGCCCTGACGTTGTTTGCCTCGGGGCCCGTGCTGGCTCTTGACGCCCCTGGGTGGGGGTATAGGGGTTTGTGGGTTTGAGCAGTTGTGGTTAAGGGGGAGGGTGTTGCAGAGTTGTGGTGAGCAGTTGAGAAGTTGTGGTGGTGGAGATTGAGGAGGCGTGCGGGTGGTTGAGGAGTTATGGTGTTGGGGGGATGGGTTGAGGAGTTGTCTGTGGGGGAGGGAAGGTTGAGCAGTTGTGGGGTGAGGGGTTGAGGTGGAGAGGGAGGGTTGAGGAGGTGTGGTCAGGGTGGGGATTTGATGACTTGTGATTTGTTAGGTGGGATGGGAGTTGAGGACTTGAAGTCACATTTCATATTTTGCTAATGTTCCGTTGGTTACCTGCTTGTTATATGTAATACGCTAATGCTGTCTGTCTGTCTGCACCCAAATGCTGGTGCAGACTTGTGTCTGTCTGCACTTACTTGTGACACTTACTGTACATTTGCATTGGCATTGTCCCTATATATAGCATTACATAGTCCCAGTGTACATTTACTTGTGACACTTTACTGTACATTTGCATTAGCATTGTCCCTATATGTAGCATTCCATTGTACATTTGCATTGGCATTGTCCCTATATATAGCATTCCATTGTCCCAGTGTACATTTACTTGTGACACTTACTGTACATTTGCATTGGCATTGTCCCTATATAGAGCATTCCATTGTACATTTGCATTGGCATTGTCCCTATACATAGCATTCCATTGTACATTTGCATTAGCATTGTCCCTATATATAGCATTCCATTGTACATTTGCATTGGCATTGTCCCTATACATAGCATTCCATTGTACATTTGCATTAGCATTGTCCCTATATATAGCATTCCATTGTACATTTGCATTGGCATTGTCCCTATATATAGCATTCCATTGTACATTTGCATTAGCATTGGCCCTATATATAGCATTCCATTGTACATTTGCATTAGCATTGTCCCTATATGTAGCATTCCATTGTACATTTGCATTGGCATTGTCCCTATATATAGCATGCCATTGTCTCAGTGTACATTTACTTGTGACACTTACTGTACATTTGAATTGGCATTGTCCCTATATAGAGCATTCCATTGTACATTTGCATTGGCATTGTCCCTATATATAGCATTCCATTGTCCCAGTGTACATTTACTTGTGACACTTACTGTACATTTGCATTGGCATTGTCCCTATATAGAGCATTCCATTGTACATTTGCATTGGCATTGTCCCTATATATAGCATTCCATTGCACATTTGCATTCGCATTGTCCCTATATATAGCATTCAATTGCACATTTGCATTCGCATTGTCCCTATATATAGCATTCAATTGCACATTTGCATTCGCATTGTCCCTATATATAGCATTCAATTGCACATTTGCATTCGCATTTTCCCTATATATAGCATTCAATTGCACATTTGCATTTGCATTGTCCCTATATATAGCATTCAATTGCACATTTGCATTCGCATTGTCCCTATATATAGCATTCAATTGCACATTTGCATTCGCATTGTCCCTATATATAGCATTCAATTGCACATTTGCATTCGCATTGTCCCTATATATAGCATTCAATTGCACATTTGCATTCGCATTGTCCCTATATATAGCATTCAATTGCACATTTGCATTCGCATTTTCCCTATATATAGCATTCAATTGCACATTTGCATTGTCCCTATATATAGCATTCAATTGCACATTTGCATTCGCATTGTCCCTATATATAGCATTCAATTGCACATTTGCATTTGCATTGTCCCTATATATAGCATTCAATTGCACATTTGCATTCGCATTGTCCCTATATATAGCATTCAATTGCACATTTGCATTCGCATTTTCCCTATATATCTTACTATAATTCACCAAATGTCCGTCCGTCTGTCTGTCCGACTGTCCGTTCGAAGATACTGCAAAAACAGCTGAACCGATCGCAACCATATTTTGGGTGGGTAATCCTGGGATCTCCAGGAGTAAAATAGGCTATTAATTTTTCCAATTTCAGCTTTGGTCTCCAGCATTCTCACGTTTGGACTCCCACATAACATTCGCGTTTGCATAACGTTAATTGTGACGATGTTTTCATTGTGACGATGTTGTTTTCCCAGGTGCCGCACAAACGGCTGCACCGATCGGACTCGGTGACCTCGGACAAAGACCTTTTATAAGGACACGGGTTGAATACCTGCTTGAGAGAATTCCAACACCCTCCCTGCCATCACGGCCATCTCTCCAACTCACAATCCCACGAGATATGCGGAAAGGACGACCCAAAACCAATATAAACATCATTAAACATCATTCGTATATAAACATCATGAAAAGTAAATAATGACCTCGGCCAAAGTTCAAACGACGTTTAATCTCTACATGAGAGAATTCCACATAGATATTTGGGCGGTGTATATGCTAACATATCGCGATCACGATTTGAAACACGATGGAATAATATTGTTACAGACGTGGCTTAGATGTTAGTTTACCGAGCGGTTTTGGTATGACCACGTCTGCACAAGTTACCGATTATACTCGACGTTGACGAAGCCGCGCCACGCTGGCTCAATAAGAAAAAGAAGACACCCGGCTGGGTTATAAAATGACGACACCAGGGATACGGTTCTCAAGACCTCCGGAGGAGATTATATTCGTTACGGAAAAGGTTAGATTACAGGGGCTAGAGGTACAACATAGAAAGACAAGCACTTAGACACAATCTTATATTATTCCCCAACAGACGACAGGCAAACGGGACAACGGCTGACTCACATGGGGGTTGATGGAAAGGACAGGCGGGTAGCGATGGCTCCAGGTGCACCTGTGCTCAAAGGTTAGAATCGACCCGGTCCGGTCCAGAGATGCGGGGAGGTCTCGTCGCAGCGCTCAGAGGTGACGTTCTTTCTCAGGCGGGTTCTCTTCCTCTCAGCGGTCGTAGGCAAGGCAACGTTCTTTCTCCAGCTGGGGGCGAATCTGACGTCACGTCCGCTACGTGGCCGCGTATATCCGGCGGGGAGTGACACGCCCTCGGCTCGCTAGCGCCGCCCCAGATGGAATCGGTCCGCCCTTCTGATTGGGTGCGGGGGGTTACCAGGCTCCGCCCTTGAGGAGGAGCTGACAGCCAGCCCCTCCGTGGTAACCCCGTGGAGCGCGTGGTCAATGGCGCTAATCGAGCCGGTGTGAGGACGCATCCTCCCCCCCCGCGCCGCCGCGCCGCCCCCATCCCCTCCGTTGCTGCAGCCATAGTTGGTTGGGGAAGAAGATGGAAAGAGGTATGGGAAAGGTCCTAAACTCACTACTGATGCCATATAATCACATTCTGGTGCAACGAAGAGTCATAATTAATGGAGACGAGGCCTTAACTGACATAGACTAAGAATAACTAGGAAGATGTCCGAAAGTTGTCTACGTGTGGTGCGGTGGACCTGGGCACGACATTTAATGGGGGAATAAGGGGAAGGTCGGCTCTACTGATTGTTATTTACATGCAATGGGACTAGGGAATGGGGGATTGGGGAAAGTTGGGGAGTATTGGAGAAAATAGGGGAATATTTACAAGCGGATATGGAGGCCAAATTCCATATTCGCAACATTGCACCCTTCTCTACCCTCGGGGCGTCCCGACCCGATAAATTTTTACCTACTTTAGTGTGGCACGCAATGTAGTTCCCTCTACTATTAACTCTACCCTGAGTGCGACAGTTTTACAGATATTCACAAATGAGTAAATATGTCCCCCTGCGACGTTGCACCCTTCTCCTCACAGAAACACACCCACAGGATAACCGAATCCGGAAAGAATTCTCAAACTACACATACAGCCGGTAGGGAGCATTATTTACAAGACTACGCTGCTATTTACACTACGATCCAGGACCTGTTTTTGGAGGAACACATGCAGATGTTATGCATAGAGAGAGCGCGCTTGCCAACATCGATACACCAACCCACGAGTGCTCTGTGGCCTACGGCCTTTAATAACGTGCAGAGCACCCCTTCCCGAGCATCAAAAGCACCACCCCACCACCAATCGGTGCAGTCACCATTGTTCATTGGAATAAAAATAAATTCGACAACCCCTAACCCTGCAGGTGTCTCTTGCTCTTCTTGTGGTGCACTTGGTGTTAACTAAAAGTGGTTCACCTGTATGGCATAGGTGCCACGTTGACCCATAGGTCCATCCCCGGGTGGTGCTTGGCCGCAAACGAACTGCGGTCCATTGTGGGTGGCCACAAACATTGCGGTCCATATGGTGTACCGATCCAGGCAGCGAACAGCGAAAGTGCAGGCCCACAACTGCGCAGCCAGCACCTCTCTCTCCTCTCTCTCTACCCCAAAGCCAGATCCTCGGAGGTGGGAGACAAAAGAAGCAGACAAGTGAGTAAGGTGGTAAGGGCGCAAAAGTGCACGCAATGTAAGGTGATGCACACTGGGGGCACATGGGAACCAGGTGAGACAGGTACGTTCCTATCGTACGCCCCCCCCCCCCCCCACCAGGTAACCTACATGGCCCCTCCCTTACCCCTTACTGTATCCACAAAACACAACACTACCCATAAACATCTACTTTACAAATCAACAAACATCCCTACTGTCTTCCCCGTTCCTCCCATAAACCAAATTCGTCTTCTCTCCCTCCTAACCAATCAAATTTGCCATTACCAATTCATCATCAGTCCCTCCTAGGGAGGGAGAGATGGAATCACTCCAATGTCTCATCCACGTCGTGATGCGTCTCACAAATCCTCACAGCAATCCTTACTTCTGCACAAAACAAAGGAAACACAGGTGTGGAGTCATCATCATCACCTCAGGTAAGTGGCTGCGCATGGTGCGACAGGTTCTTCAATCCTAACTATTTCCTAAATGACTTTAACAACTTTACACTACCCGGGGTCTTTCTCCGGCCAAACCATTGGCCCTCTTACACTATGGGTTCTAAAAACCAATTCCCATTGGCCCGACTGTGGTGCTCTTCAATTTGGGGTCTCACTCCCCCGATTCATCTCCCGGTGCCCTCGCACAATTTCTGGGCTGTGGCGTGTACCTCTCCCAGTGGGTCTACCCACCTGCACACCTCCACCACTGCGGTTGCCTCCGAGCTTACCTGCTCCTTACCCTAACCTAACTAACTGGGGCAGGCCCTCTGGCGCTCTCCCCTACTCGGTGCCCTCTCTGGCACTGGGCTACCCGATCCACACCCGGGATCCTCAGGCACCCACTCACAACTACCGGCTCCCAGAGCCCACCTGCGGCCTCACCTGGCCGACATCCTCACAGTGGTGGAGTGCCCAACCAACTACACACACTAACAGGCTACACGCCCAGCCATTTCCACAACACTAATGCACCCATCCACAACACCATTCTGCAACCGCACCACAAATGCCAATATCCAACCACAATTTACCTGTACCTTCTACCTAACACTTACACTACCCGCCCCGGGTATCCGTGACGGGGGTCCACTCTTCCCCCATTCACACCTTCGCACCATGCACACCACTCCGTACCACTTACTCCAACTCTCTCCACACACCTGTACTTGCACACCTGTGCTCTCACACTTGGTGCCACCTGCACCCTTCTCTCCCCAAGCGCATTCGCGCTGATCCACAACACTCACTACTCATACACTGCTCCACACACCTGTCCAGATGCACACCTGTGCAATCACACCTGTCCAGTTGCACACCTGTGCAATCACACCTGTTCAATCCTCACACACACAGCATCATCTCAGCTAACTACTCCCTTCTGAAACTTGCGCTTCCCAGTCGTCCCTTTAAACTATTGCGCTCCCTCGTCATTATCATCCACACTAATCTACCTGCGTCCCCACTACAGGTATCAGTCACTAACTAAACTTAACGTTACCTACTGTCATCTTCTAGGGCCCTATTGATATAACCTAACCCACCCGGGCTAGTTTTCACTGCCATACACCCCATAAACTATTGCTCCTTTGCCCCCCACATGGGAAGGGTGGCAGGGATGCCATCCCACCACATCGGGGGTCTCTCACTACCAATTTTGCACATCAAATTTCAACAAATTAAAAATTTGCCAATCACTACCCATCATCTGCCAATCATCACTGCCAATCCTTTGCCAATCATCAAATTTTGTTTTTCTCTAATTTTGGGTCCAAAACACTAACCTCATCACCCAGTCGACTCACTAATACCTCTCGGTGCGCCAATCCCTGTCCAAAGCCCGGCTTCGTAAAGCCAAGCCCTGAATGCTGGTTGTTTTGTGCCAGCGGCTGGGTGCGTCCCGCATTCGGTGCAGGGAAGGAGGTTTACCCGGGCCGAGATCCCACGCACCATCTCGGCACGGAGCCATCCAATGCCCCGATCTCGACCTGCCGGCACGTCTCACCAAAAAGTGGTCGCCATGACGACCCTTTCTATCGGGCTGCCAGCTCCGCCTAGTGGAGCCTGGACGCGGCCGTTCAAAGCGAGGCCCAGCACGCACCGAGGGCCCGATTCGGCTAAAAGTCGCTCTAACCTCTAACCCGTGTAACGTCGATGCTTCACCTGGACGCTTACACCCCGCAGCCCGTTCCTTGCTCACACATCCAGCTGTGCCCATGCTCCTCGTACCTTTCCTTACACACCCAGGTACCCTCATTCCACTCACAGCCTTGGTCACACACCTGACCACCGAACACTGTGGCACACATTCGTTGCTCGCACACCTCACCAATACACCGCTTCGCGCCCCCTCCTCGGTCACCTCCTCTGTGACAATCACAGGTGTGCCCTCATTCGCACACCCATCCACGTGCCTCACCACCAACTCCAGCGTGCATTCCCACTCACGCTCTACCATTCCAGGTGTGCATCCTTCCATCCCAGGTGTACATCCTCGCTCACCTGTCACAACCAACTCACGCTCCTTGTCACTCCCACTACTTTCACCTCCATTCCTGACAGCGCACTCACCCTTACTCTTGACAGCGCACTCTTTCCTCATGCACTTGTCCGTCACACACCTTTCTCGCGCACACTCTCCCGTTACACCCTCTGTAACACTCACCACAGGTGGACACTCTTCCTTACTTCTGACAGCGCACTCTTTCCTCATGCACCTGTCCGTCACACACCTTTCTCGCGCACACTCTCCCGTCACACCCTCTGTAACACTCACCACAGGTGTGCATTCTTCCTTGCCTTTGACAGCGCACTCTTTCCTCATGCACCTGTCCGTCACACACCTTTCTCGCGCACACTCTCCAGTTACACCCTCTGTAACACTCACCACACCGCGCTTCCCTGTGCCCCCTCGCACACGCGCTTCGACCAACTCACTCTTGACGGCACACTCACTCCTCGGCGTGCACTTTTTCCTCACACACCCCAGAGTCGGACTTTCTCGCACACCTCCTTTTTCGCACACCAGACCTGTCGCACACTTCACCAATGGCCTCTCACGAACACCCGGGTCCATCTCGACCCCCAAGCTTCTTAAATCCCCTGGCGCATCATACGCACGACCATATTGGTCACCACTTACACCGGGTCCTCTTCCTCTTCGCTTCTCCTCCATCACCTGCGAATCCCTCATCCGGTTAATGAGCACATCATCACGATCCAAACACAGACTTTGGACCAATTCTTTTATCTCCTCTTTTATCTCTTTCTTATCCCCTCTCCGTCGCTTCTTAATTTCGCTCATCCCTTCTTCCACTTCTTCTAATTTGTGCTTCACCTCTTTTATTCCCCGGTACGTCTCCTCAAGCTCATCCTCTAAGGCTACCTTGACCGTTTCCAGGTGCGTCCTCACCTGCCGGTCCTTCGTCTCCATTACCTCTATCACCTCGTCCAACCTCGTTGTCAGTCCCTCACGTACCATCTGACATTCCCTCTTTGTCGCTATTAAGTCGTTTTTTATGTCGTTTTGTGTCGCTTTTAAACCTCCTAATACCGCAGTGTTCCTTTGAACCTGCTCCACTAACTCCGTTTGTCCCACCGTCAGCTGCTCCACCTCCTGCGTCAGGACCTCTATGCCCCCTTGTAACTTTACAGTCCCCTTTCTCACCTCCTTCTCCATGCGCTCCTTACAGTGCCTCACCTCCTCGCGCACTCCTCCGACCTCCTCACTCACTCCTCTTCTGATCTCCTCTCCCATCACTTGCATCTCCTGCCCAGATGCCACCCTCATCTGCTCCATTTCCTCCCTGTGAGCATCCAGTTTAGTTTCTACCCCCATTCTGACCCCCTCTATCTGCTGCTCCATTTGTTTAACTTCCCTTTCCGCTTGGTCCCTCATGTCCCTCAATTTGCCTTCCATACTGTTTTCTAACCCCTCTAACCCATTTTTCACCTCTTTTATCCCGTTGTCTAACCCCTCAAATTTGTCGTCTAACTTCCCAAATTTCTTGTCTAATCCCTTAAAATTATTGTCTAACCCCTCACCGGTACCCCTCGCTTCGTCCCTCATTACCCCCATTTGGCCCTCCAATCGCTCACCCTGAGCATCCATCCGGTTCCCCATTACCCCCATTTGGCCCTCCAATCGCTCACCCTGAGCATCCATCCGGTTCCCCAACCGCTCACCCAATCGCTCAATTTGGCTCCCCATACTCATCTGTACAGCTGCCTGAAGCTGCGCAATGAGGGCCTGCATGTCAATCGGCTGCATGTTAAAGCCCGTTGATACAGCGGGCTCGGCTACCGCGCGCTCTTGCGAGGCGCCATTTTGCGTGCCTGCTACCCTCGCTGTTTCGCTCTCCTCATGTCCCTCAATTTGGTCCTGGACCGACCCTGCTTCACTCTCCCCTACCGGACCCCAGCCGTCTTGATCCGCCATAGCGCGACTTTCAAAATTCGAGTTTCGTAACACCAATCCAAATTTTGCTGTTATAATTTCGTCGAGCGCAGTAACCGCGGGACCGCGCTCCGGATCGATTTGGTCGAGCGCCGTACGCGCTCCGGCTCGATTTTCCCTCCCAAAATTTGGGCCTAACTAATTTAGTCCCGGGTCCGAATCTCACTCCTCGACACCAATTGTTACAGACGTGGCTTAGATGTTAGTTTACCGAGCGGTTTTGGTATGACCACGTCTGCACAAGTTACCGATTATACTCGACGTTGACGAAGCCGCGCCACGCTGGCTCAATAAGAAAAAGAAGACACCCGGCTGGGTTATAAAATGACGACACCAGGGATACGGTTCTCAAGACCTCCGGAGGAGATTATATTCGTTACGGAAAAGGTTAGATTACAGGGGCTAGAGGTACAACATAGAAAGACAAGCACTTAGACACAATCTTATATTATTCCCCAACAGACGACAGGCAAACGGGACAACGGCTGACTCACACGGGGGTTGATGGAAAGGACAGGCGGGTAGCGATGGCTCCAGGTGCACCTGTGCTCAAAGGTTAGAATCGACCCGGTCCGGTCCAGAGATGCGGGGAGGTCTCGTCGCAGCGCTCAGAGGTGACGTTCTTTCTCAGGCGGGTTCTCTTCCTCTCAGCGGTCGTAGGCAAGGCAACGTTCTTTCTCCAGCTGGGGGCGAATCTGACGTCACGTCCGCTACGTGGCCGCGTATATCCGGCGGGGAGTGACACGCCCTCGGCTCGCTAGCGCCGCCCCAGATGGAATCGGTCCGCCCTTCTGATTGGGTGCGGGGGGTTACCAGGCTCCGCCCTTGAGGAGGAGCTGACAGCCAGCCCCTCCGTGGTAACCCCGTGGAGCGCGTGGTCAATGGCGCTAATCGAGCCGGTGTGAGGACGCATCCTCCCCCCCCGCGCCGCCGCGCCGCCCCCATCCCCTCCGTTGCTGCAGCCATAGTTGGTTGGGGAAGAAGATGGAAAGAGGTATGGGAAAGGTCCTAAACTCACTACTGATGCCATATAATCACATTCTGGTGCAACGAAGAGTCATAATTAATGGAGACGAGGCCTTAACTGACATAGACTAAGAATAACTAGGAAGATGTCCGAAAGTTGTCTACGTGTGGTGCGGTGGACCTGGGCACGACATTTAATGGGGGAATAAGGGGAAGGTCGGCTCTACTGATTGTTATTTACATGCAATGGGACTAGGGAATGGGGGATTGGGGAAAGTTGGGGAGTATTGGAGAAAATAGGGGAATATTTACAAGCGGATATGGAGGCCAAATTCCATATTCGCAACAATATTTACCGATATGAACAGTGATGTGGCTTTTATTGAAATTCTAAAGATACTGTTTAGATTTTGATGATTTGCGTGTGATATGATTCACCGGCTGTTTATATGAATCGTTTAAAATAAAAAAGCCTTTAATTTCTGATATTTTACCTTTTCATTTGGGCCGACCAACCGAAGCCCCGCCCGCAGGGCGGGTACCGTTGCTAGTAGCATTCAATTGTACATTTGCATTCGCTTTGTCCCTATATATAGCATTCCATTGTCCCAGTGTACATTTACTTGTGACACTTACTGTACATTTGCATTAGCATTGTCCCTATATATAGCATTACATAGTCCCAGTGTACATTTACTTGTGACACTTTACTGTACATTTGCATTAGCTTTGTCCCTATATGTAGCATTCCATTGTCCCAGTGTACATTTACTTGTGACACTTTACTGTACATTTGCATTGGCATTGCCCCTATATATAGCATTCCATTGTCCCAGTGTACATTTAATTGTGACACTTACTGTACATTTGCATTAGCATTGTCCCTATATATAGCATTACATAGTCCCAGTGTGCATTTACTTGTGACACTTACTGTACATTTGCATTAGCTTTGTCCCTATATATAGCATTCCATTTTCCCAGTGTGCATTTACTTGTGACACTTACTGTACATTTGCATTACAATCGTCCCTATATATAGCATTCCATTGTCCCAGTGTACATTTACTTGACACTTACTGTACATTTGCATTAGCATTGTCCCTATATATAGCATTACATAGTCCCAGTGTACATTTACTTGTGACACTTTACTGTACATTTGCATTGGCATTGCCCCTATATATAGCATTCCATTGTCCCAGTGTACATTTAATTGTGACACTTACTGTACATTTGCATTAGCATTGTCCCTATATATAGCATTACATAGTCCCAGTGTGCATTTACTTGTGACACTTACTGTACATTTGCATTAGCTTTGTCCCTATATATAGCATTCCATTTTCCCAGTGTACATTTACTTGTGCCACTTACTGTACATTTGCATTAGCATTGTCCCTATATATAGCATTCCATTTTCCCAGTGTACATTTACTTGTGACACTTACTGTACATTTGCATTAGCATTGTCCCTATATATGGCATTCCATTTTCCCAGTGTACATTTACTTGTGACACTTACTGTACATTTGCATTAGCTTTGTCCCTATATATAGCATTCCATTTTCCCAGTGTGCATTTACTTGTGCCACTTACTGTACATTTGCATTAGCATTGTCCCTATATATAGCATTCCATTTTCCCAGTGTACATTTACTTGACACTTACTGTACATTTGCATTAGCATTGTCCCTATATATAGCATTCCATTTTCCCAGTGTACATTTACTTGACACTTACTGTACATTTGCATTAGCATTGTCCCTATATATAGCATTCCATTTTCCCAGTGTACATTTACTTGTGACACTTACTGTACATTTGCATTAGCATTGCCCCTATATATAGCATTCCATTGTCACAGTGTGCATTTACTTGTGACACTTACTGTACATTTGCATTAGCATTGTCCCTATATATAGCATTCCATTGTCCCAGTGTACATTTACTTGTGACACTTACTGTACATTTGCATTAGCATTGTCCCTATATATAGCATTCCATTGTCACAGTGTGCATTTACTTGTGACACTTACTGTACATTTGCATTAGCATTGTCCCTATATATAGCATTCCATTGTCGCAGTGTGCATTTACTTGTGCCACTTACTGTACATTTGCATTAGCATTGTCCCTATATATACCATTTCATTGTCCCAGTGTACATTTACTTGTGACACTTACTGTACATTTGCATTAGTATTGTCCCTATATATAGCATTCCATTTTCCCAGTGTACATTTACTTGTGACACTTACTGTACATTTGCATTAGTATTGTCCCTATATATAGCATGCCATTTTCCCAGTGTACATTTACTTGTGACACTTACTGTACATTTGCATTAGCATTGCCCCTATATATAGCATTCCATTGTCACAGTGTGCATTTACTTGTGACACTTACTGTACATTTGCATTAGCATTGTCCCTATATATAGCATTCCATTGTCCCAGTGTACATTTACTTGTGACACTTACTGTACATTTGCATTAGCATTGTCCCTCTATATATAGCATTCCATTGTCGCAGTGTGCATTTACTTGTGTCACTTACTGTACATTTGCATTAGCATTGTCCCTATATATACCATTTCATTGTCCCAGTGTACATTTACTTGTGACACTTACTGTACATTTGCATTAGTATTGTCCCTATATATAGCATTCCATTTTCCCAGTGTACATTTACTTGTGACACTTACTGTACATTTGCATTAGCATTGCCCCTATATATAGCATTCCATTGTTGCAGTGTGTATTTACTTGTGCCACTTACTGTACATTTGCATTAGCATTGTCCCTATATATAGCATTCCATTGTCGCAGTGTGCATTTACTTGTGCCACTTACTGTACATTTGCATTGGCATCGTCCCTATATATAGCATTACATTGTTGCAATGTGCATTGACTTGTGCCACTAACTGTACATTTGCATTAGCATTGTCCCTATATATAGCAATTCCATTTTCCCAGTGTACATTTCCTTGTGACACTTACTGTACATTTGCATTAGCATTGTCCCTATATATAGCATTCCATTGTCGCAGTGTGCATTTACTTGTGCCACTTACTGTACATTTGCATTGGCATTGTCCCTATATATAGCATTCCATTGTCGCAGTGTGCATTTACTTGTGCCACTTACTGTACATTTGCATTAGCATTGTCCCTATATATAGCATTCCATTGTCGCAGTGTGCATTTACTTGTGCCACTTACTGTACATTTGCATTAGCATTGTCCCTATATATAGCATTCCATTGTCGCAGTGTACATTTACTTGTGACACTTACTGTACATTTGCATTAGCATCGTCCCTATATATAGCATTCCATTGTCCCAGTGTGCATTTACTTGTGACACTTACTGTACATTTGCATTAGCATTGTCCCTATATATAGCATTCCATTGTCCCAGTGTACATTTACTTGTGACACTTACTGTACATTTGCATTAGCGTCGTCCCTATATATAGCATTCCATTTTCCCAGTGTCCATTTACTTGTGCCACTTACTGCACATTTGCATGAGCATTGTCCCTATATATAGCATTCCATTTTCCCAGTGTACATTTACTTGTGCCACTTACTGCACATTTGCATGAGCATTGTCCCTATATATAGCATTCCATTGTCGCAGTGTGCATTTACTTGTGACACTTACTGTACATTTGCATTAGCTTTGTCCCTATATATAGCATTCCATTGTCCCAGTGTACATTTACTTGACACTTACTGTACTTTTGCATTTGCATTGTCCCTATATATAGCATTCCATTTTCCCAGTGTACATTTACTAGTGCCACTTACTGTACATTTGCATTGGCATTGTCCCTATATATAGCATTCCATTTTCGCAGTGTACATTTACTTGTGACACTTACTGTACATTTGCATTAGCATTGTCCCTATATATAGCATTCCATTGTCGCAGTGTGCATTTACTTGTGACACTTACTGTACATTTGCATTAGCATTGTCCCTATATATAGCATTCCATTGTCCCAGTGTACATTTACTTGACACTTACTGTACTTTTGCATTTGCATTGTCCCTATATAGAGCATTCCATTGTCCCAGTGTGCATTTACTTGTGACACTTTACTGTTCCATTGTACAGTTCCATTGTACATTTGCATTACCGTAGCATTGTCCCTATATATAGCATTCCATTGTCGCAGTGTGCATTTACTTGTGACACTTACTGTACATTTGCATTGGCATTGTCCCTATATATAGCATTCCATTGTCCCAGTGTACATTTACTTGTGACACTTACTGTACATTTGCATTAGCATTGTCCCTATATATAGCATTCCATTGTCGCAGTGTGCATTTACTTGTGCCACTTACTGTACATTTGCATTGGCATCGTCCCTATATATAGCATCCCGTTGTCCCAGTGTACATTTACTTGTGACACTTACTGTACATTTGCATTAGCATTGTCCCTATATAGAGCATTCCATTGTACATTTGCATTAGCATTGTCCCTATATATAGCATTCCATTGTCGTAGTGTGCATTTACTTGTGCCACTTACTGTACATTTGCATTAGCATTGTCCCTATATATAGCATTCCATTGTCGCAGTGTGCATTTACTTGTGCCACTTACTGTACATTTGCATTAGCATTGTCCCTATATATACCATTTCATTGTCCCAGTGTACATTTACTTGTGACACTTACTGTACATTTGCATTAGCATTGTCCCTATATATAGCATTCCATTTTCCCAGTGTACATTGACTTGTGCCACTTACTGTACATTTGCATTGGCATCGTCCCTATATATAGCATTACATTGTCGCAGTGTGCATTTACTTGTGCCACTTCCTGTACATTTGCATTAGCATTGTCCCTATATATAGCATTCCATTGTCGCAGTGTGCATTTACTTGTGCCACTTCCTGTACATTTGCATTAGCATTGTCCCTATATATAGCATTCCATTGTCACAGTGTGCATTTACTTGTGCCACTTACTGTACATTTGCATTGGCATCGTCCCTATATATAGCATTCCATTGTCCCAGTGTACATTTACTTGTGACACTTACTGTACATTTGCATTGGCATTGTCCCTATATATAGCATTCCATTGTCCCAGTGTACATTTACTTGTGACACTTACTGTACATTTGCATTAGCATTGTCCCTATATATAGCATTCCATTTTCCCAGTGTACATTTACTTGTGACACTTACTGTACATTTGCATTAGCATTGTCCCTATATATAGCATTCCATTGTCCCAGTGTACATTTACTTGTGACACTTACTGTACATTTGCATTGGCATTGTCCCTATATATAGCATTCCATTGTCCCAGTGTACATTTACTTGTGACACTTACTGTACATTTGCATTAGCTTTGTCCCTATATATAGCATTCCATTTTCCCAGTGTACATTTACTTATGACACTTACTGTACATTTGCATTGGCATTGTCCCTATATATAGCATTCCATTGTCCCAGTGTACATTTACTTGTGACACTTACTGTACATTTGCATTAGCATCGTCCCTATATATACCATTTCATTGTCCCAGTGTACATTTACTTATGACACTTACTGTACATTTGCATTAGCATCGTCCCTATATATAGCATTCCATTGTCCCAGTGTACATTTACTTGTGACACTTACTGTACATTTGCATTGGCATTGTCCCTATATATAGTGTTGTGGATATGAGGATTGTGTTTTTTTGTTTTTATTGCTTTAATCTGGACCCTCCTGCCTCCAGTCTGTGTATAAAGGTCAAAGGTCGTTCCGTAGTTATTTCATAAGCACTCACGTTAGCCAATCATAGATTTCCCCCTTGTTTGACAGTTATTTCCTTATTCTGTGTATAAGGCTAAGGATTTGTCTTCCATTAATTTGACACTCCATTGCACTGCATTAAATAAAGTAGATCCCTCCGACATGGCATCTTCAAAGTGCCAGGTTTGCCAGGTTTGCTGCAATTGTCAACTGCATTTGGGCGGTTTTCTTCGTTCGCCATTGCTGCCCTTTGGCTGGGGCTAGCTCGAATCGCCCCAAAACCACCATTGGCCACGAGGTAAGGTCGGGGAAGAAGGGCGTGTCTCCACCTCGTCATAGAGGGGAGGAGTGAACCAGCCCTTGCCGACCAACCCAGAACGAGGGGTTGGCTTTAGAGGGCGGAGAGAGAACGTTTGGGGGAGGTTCGCAGAAGGGTCAAGGGTTAGGCTTATATAACCAGCGGGAGACGCCCCCAGGAGAGTCGAGGAGGGAGGAGATCAGATCACAGACAAGCAAAAAGAGAGTCCTGCGAGTTTGTGAGAGAGGGAGAGAGAACCCGTCACGCTAGACCCCCCACCAGCAGCATTGGCTCCACCAGGCAGCTCCGACCCGTTACCCCGCGCACACGACAGGATCGGCGGCCGTCGAGGTCCAGCCCGACGTCCCGTGCGGGATCAAGCTCCAGCCAGCTCCGTGCCTTCCTCCCCCTCCAGCCACCCACCTCCTTCCATTCCTGCCTGCAAATTCCCCATTCGTGTGAGTCCGTCTTTTGTTTGTTCTGTCCAGGGTATAAGTTAAGCCTGTTTAGATAAGCTCGCAATTTTCACTGTGTCTCCTTGATTTCTTCTGTAAATTATTTTATTATCCTTCCTTCTCCTTGGTTACTTTTGGTTGTAAATAGAAATAAATTATATTCGTATTCCCTACTTCTGCCTTCCTCTTCTTTACATCTGTGTCGCCTTTGTCTTTTCCCCATTGAATATCTGTGGCACGATTTGGCCCACGTTTAAGGGATCGGGTCTAGTCATTGTAAAAACAATTCGGGCCGCGGCGCCATCCGCTCGGCAATCCATTAATATCTTATCCGCGGTCCGTAACAATTGGTGTCAGGAGTGGGATTCGGACCTGGAGCGCGAATAGCGCGCTCAAAATTACGGGTGGCCCAAAAAGAAATTTTGTTTTATTTAAAATCTTAAATTTGGAAGTCGTGCCATGGACAATCAAGGCGATCGGATGCAGGTGGGTGAGCTAGAAGAGGGGTGAGGGGTAACCCAGGACCACAGGGAGGAAATGGAGGAGAGCAATGAGGAGGTGGTTGAGGGAGTATCAGACGCGCAAAATGTCGCCCTCGCGCACGTGGGTGTAACGGCACCAAATTTAGCCGTGCCCGTGGTCGCAGCAGCCGAGCCCGAGATGCCAATGAATTTGGACCTGTTTATGAAACAGATGATGGCCTTTATGGTAAAAACAGACAATAATTTCAAAGGGATGGAAAACAGGATGGGAGGCCAAATGAGGGACGAAGCGAGGGGTACCGGTGAACGGTTAGACAATAAATTTGCGGGGTTAGACAATAAATTTGCAGGGTTAGACAATAAATTTGAGGGGTTAGACAATAAATTTGAAGGGTTAGACAATAAATTTGAGGGGTTAGACAATAAATTTGAAGGGTTAGACAATGGGATAAAAGAGGTGAAGAATGGGTAAACGGGGTTGGAAAATAGAATGGCTGCCCAGGAGAACCAGATGGAAGGAATGAAGAATGGGTTAATGGGGTTGGAAAATACAATGGACGACAAATTGCGGGAAGTAGGGGAGCAATCCGCCCGGGAAATCAAACGGATGGGGAACCAGATAGAGGAGGTGAAAGTCGGGTTAGAAGGTAAATTGGATGCTCAGAGGGATGAATTAGAACAAATGAGGGCGGCATGTACGAAAGAGATGGGAGAAATGAAGGAGGAAATAAGACGAGGTGTAAGCGAGGAGGTCTCGGGGGTACGCGAGGAGGTAAAGCGAGGTGAGAAGCGTATGGAGAAAGAGGTGAGGAATAATACGGCTAGGTTACAGGGGGGCATAGAGGGTCTGACGAGGGGAGTAGAACAGCTGACAGTGGGACAAAAGGGACTTGTGGAGCAGGTGGAAAAGAACACTGCGGTACTAGGAGGGTTAAAGGCGACACAAAAACACATCAAGAACGAATTGATAGCGACAAAGAAGGATTGTCAGATGGTACGTGAGGAACTGACAACGAGGTTGGACGAGGTGACAGAAGTAATGGAGACGAAGGACCGGGAGGTGAGGACGCACATAGAAACGGTCAAGGTAGCCTTAGAGGACGAAATTGAGGAGACGCACCAGGAAATAAAAGAGGTGAAGCAAAAGTTAGAGGAAGTGGAAGAGGGGGTGAGTGAAATTAAGAAGAGACGGAGGGAAACAAAAAAGGAGATAAAGGAGGAGGTGATGGAGTATGTGCAAGGTCTGTGTTCAAATCATGAATATGTGCTCACCAACCAAATAAAGAGTTTGCAGGTGGCGAAGGAGGTGCGGAGACGAGGTGCCGAGGTGAGTGGCGATATACGCGGAAATGTATATGGTGTGAGGGGAGCTTCAGTCGGCTTGGGGGTTGGTGTGGACCCGGGTGTTCGTGAGAGGCCGCTGGTGAAGTGTGCGACAGGTACGGTGTGCGAAAGAGGAGGTGTGTGAGAATGTCCGACTCTGGGGTGTGTGAGGAAAAAGTGCGCGCCGAGGAGTGAGTGTGCTGTCGAGAGTGAGTTGGTCGTAGCGCGTGTGCGAGGGGGCACATGGAAGCGCGGAGTGGGGAGTGTTACAGAGGATGTAACGAGAGAATGCACACCTGTAGTGAGTGTTACGGAGGGTGTAACGGGAGAGTGTGCGCAAGAGGATGCGCAAGAAAGGTGTGTAACGGATGGGTGCATGAGGAAAGAGTGCGCTGGCGAGAGTAAGGGTGAGTGCGCGACCGAGTGTGGAGGTGAGAGTACTGAGAGTGACATGGAGCGTGAGTTGGTTGTGGCAGGTGAGAGAGGATGTACACCTGGAATGGAAGGATGCACACCTGGAATGGTAGAGCGCGTATGGGAATTGCACGCTGGAGTTGGTAGTGAGGCACGTGGTTGGGTGTGCAAGTGAGAGCACACCTGTGGTTGTCACTGAGGAGGGTCACTGTCACTGAAGAGGTGTGTTGGTGAGGTGTGCGAACGATAAGTGTGTGCAAAGGTGTGCGGTGGTCAGGTGTGTGACAAAGTCTGTAAGCGGAATGAGTGTACCTGGGTGTGTCAGGGAAGGTGCAATGACTAGGAGCATGGGAACGGCTGGATGTATGAGCAAGGAACGGGCTGCGGGGTGTAAGCATGCAAGTGGAGCAACGACGGTAACCGGGTTAGCGGTTAGAGCGACGTATAGCCGAATCGGGCCCTCGGTGCACGCCGGGCAGCTTTGCGTGCCGTGGGGATCCGCGGCGGTTTCAAAAGAACCGCCGTGCGGGATCCACGCCGGGCCGCGCTTTGAACGGCCGTGCCCGTGCTCCACTAAGCGGAGCGGGCGGCCCGGTAGGAAGGGTCGTCACGACAACCCTTTGTGGTTGAGGCGTTCCGGCAGGGCGAAATCGGGCCATTGGACGGCTCCGTGCCGAGATGGTGCGTGGGATCTCGGCCCGGGTAAGCCCCCGTCCCTGCACCGAGTGCCGGACGGATCCAGCCGCTGGCACCAAGCAACCCGCATTCATTGCTCGGCTTTGCGAAGCCGAGCTTTGGAGATGAATTGGCGCACCGAGAGGCACGAGTGAGTAGACTGTAATGATGAGGATAGTGTTTGGACCCGAAATTAGAAAAAAAAGCAAAATTTGATGATTGGCAAAGGATTGGCAGAGTGATGATTGGTAGTGATTGGCAAATTTTTAATTGGCTGAAATTTGGTGTGCAAAATTGGTAGTGAGAGATACCCGATGTGGTGGGATGGCAACTCTGCCATCTCACAGCGGGGGCAAAGGAGCACTAGTTTTATGGGGTTGGCAGTGAAAACTAGCCCGGGAGGGTTAGGATAATGATAGGGATCTAGAGAAGATGGCCTTAGGTAACGTTAAGGTTAGGTAGTGACAATGATACCTGTAGTGGGGACGCAGGTAGATTAGTTTGGATGATAATGACGTGGTATGTGCTTAGTTTAAAGGGAAGACGGGGAGCACTAAGTTAGCAGGGCAACAGGTAGATGAGATGATGCCGTGTGTGTGTGTAAAAATGTATTGTGAATTGTATTGAGGATCGAAAGTGTATTGAGCAGGGTATGAGTAAATGATTGTGATTGTGAGTTGTATTGAGATTGCACAGGTGTGCAACTGAACAGGTGGATGGAGCAGTGCATGAGGGAGTGATAGTGATGTGAGTTGTGCTGACCAAATGGTCCAGGAAGGAAGGAGGGTGCAAGTGGCACCAGGTGTGATTGCACAGGTGTGCAACAACAGGTGAATGGAGAACAGGTGTATGGAATAAATGGTCTGGAGTATATGGAGTATTGGAATGGATGGTCGTGGAGTGAGTATGGTGGAAACTGTGGAGTGGAGTGGATGGTGCGAAGGTGTGAATGGGGGAAGGATGGACCCCATCACGAATACCCGGGGAGGGTAGTGTAAGTGTTAGGTAGAGGGTATAGGTAAATTGTGGTTGGATATTGGCATATGTGGTGCGTGTGGAAGAATGGTACTTGGATGGGTGCATTAGTGTTGTGGAAATGGGTGGGCGTGTAGCCTGTTAGTGTGTGTAGTTGGTTGACACTCCGCCACTGTTAGGATGTCGGCCAGGTGAGGCCGCAGGTGGGCTCTGGGAGCCAGTAGAGTTGTTGTGGATGGGGCTCGAGGATTCGGAGGACGGACCCGGGTAGCCCAGTGCCAGAGGGCACCGAGGGGTGACAGAGCCAGGAGGGGCCTTCCCCAATTAGATAGGTTAGGTCAAGGAGCTAGGTAAGCTCGGGTGGCAACTACAGTGGTGGAGGTGTGCAGGTGGGTAGACCTGCTGGGAGAGCTACACGACTCAGCCCGGAAATTGTGCAAGGGCACCGGGAGATGAATCGGGGGAGTGAGACCCCAAATTGAGAAGCACCACAGTTTGGTCAATGGGAATTTGGTTCTTAAAACCGCATGGAGAGTAAGATGGCCAATGGTTTGGCAGGGAAAGACCCCGGGTAGTGTAAAGTGTGTTAAAGTCAATTAGAAGGTAGTTAGGATTAAGATCTCCTCGCACCATCTACATCCACTCACCTGAGGTGACGTAACTCCACACCATGCCATGTTTTATTATTTTTATTGTGCAGATTTTTGGAATGTGAGACGCATCATGACGTGGGTGTGACATTGTGCTGATGTTCCATCTCTCCCTCCTTATGAGGATTGATGATGAATTGGGTGATGGCAAATTTTGGTTAGAGGGATTGTGGTGACGAATTTGGTATAGAAGAGATATGGGGAGACGTGACAGTAGTGACGAATTTGTAAATGTGTAGATTTTGTAAATATGGGGTAAGGGCAAGGGTAGAGTAGGTGACAGGGGGGGTGACGTACTGTAGGGACGAGCTTTCTCACTTCGCTCTCCGTACGCACTTCGCCTTGCATTGCCTTGTTTGATGTGTACCCTTGAGACCTTACCCCTTGCTCATCTGTCTTTTCCCCCCTTTGTCTCCCACAAGAGGACTGTGCGCCACTGGGCGCCGAGGGGAGCGTGCGAGAGTCCGCCATTGGGCGCCCGAACCTCTCGCAACCAAAGCTGTCTGCATCGATGCACCACCTTATGGACCACATGTCTGTGGCTGAGCACCACTTATGAACCCCATGGGTTGGGGCATGGCCCCTCTGCTGGAACCGGCCATGAAGGCCCGAGATCTTGCTGGCGGACCTTGGTCACAGGGCACCTATGCCCCACAGGTGAACCACACTAGTCGGCCCTGTGGGCCATAAATAAATAAAAATGGACACGTTGGGTGCATTTTATTATTGCAAATAGGCCGCCAGCAAAGAAGATGACAACATCAGGAAGATAGCAATAGCTAGCAGAGGGAGCCGAAGAGCAAGAGACCACCAGCAGGGTTTGTTTGGTTATTTTTATTGAACTGTGGTGACTGTGCACCGACTGGTGCTTGAGGGTGCTTTGGTGCGTTTTTGGGTGCTTTCATGGTGCATCGATGCAGGGCAGACTGTTCCCCCGCCCCCCCCCAAAAGGAACGATCACAGGTCCTGGGTTAGTATTGTAAATAATGCGCCCCCACCGTAAATGTATAGTTTGAAGACCATTCCGCAATTCGGTTAGCTGTGGGCGTGAATCTGTTAGGCAGGGTGCAATGGAGCAGCGGGACATATTTATTTATGTTTTAAAACTGTCACACACAGGGTCAGGTTAAATGTAGAGGGAACTACACCTACGTGCCACACTAAAAGTAAAGGTAAGAGGCCCGGGACGTGCCTAAGAGGAGGAGGGTGCAGTGTTGTGGATATGAGGATTGTGTTTTTTTGCTTTTATTGCTTTATTCTGGACCCTCCTGCCTCCAGTCTGTGTATAAAGGTCAAAGGTCATTCCGTAGTTATTTCATAAGCACTCACGTTAGCCAATCATAGATTTCCCCATTGTTTGACAGTTATTTCCTTATTCTGTGTATTAGGCTAAGGATTTGTCTTCCATTAATTTGACACTCCATTGCACTGCATTAAATAAAGTAGATCCCTCCGACATGGCATCTTCAAAGTGCCAGGTTTGCCAGGTTTGCTGCAATTGCCAACTGCATTTGGGCGGTTTTCTTCATTCGCCATTGCTGCCCTTTGGCTGGGGCTAGCTCGAATCACCCCAAAACCACCATTGGCCACGAGGTAAGGTCGGGGAAGAAGGGCGTGTCTCCACCTCGTCATAGAGGGGAGGAGTGAACCAGCCCTTGCCGACCAACCCAGAACGAGGGGTTGGCTTTAGAGGGCGGAGAGAGAACGTTTGGGGGAGGTTCGCAGAAGGGTCAACGGTGAGGCTTATATAACCGGCGGGAGACGCCCCCAGGAGAGTCGAGGAGGGAGGAGATCAGATCACAGACAAGCAAAAAGAGAGTCCTGCGAGTTTGTGAGAGAGGGAGAGAGAACCCATCACGCCAGACCCCCCACCAGCAGCGTTGGCTCCACCAGGCAGCTCCGACCCGTTACCCCGCGCACACGACAGGATCGGTGGCATCGGCGGCCGTCGAGGTCCAGCCCGACGTCCCGTGCGGGATCAAGCTCCAGCCAGCTCCGTGCCTTCCTCCCCCTTCAGCCACCCACCTCCTTCCATTCCTGCCTGCAAATTCCCCATTCATGTGAGTCCGTCTTTTGTTTGTTCTGTCCAGGGTATAAGTTAAGCCTGTTTAGATAAGCTAGCAATTTTCACTGTGTCTCCTTGATTTCTTCTGTAAATTATTTTATTATCCTTCCTTCTCCTTGGTTACTTTTGGTTGTAAATAGAAATAAATTATATTCGTATTCCCTACTTCTGTCTTCCTCTTCTTCACATCTGTGTCGCCTTTGTCTTTTCCCCATTGAATATCTGTGGCACGATTTGGCCCACGTTTAAGGGATCGGGTCTAGTCATTGTAAAAACAGTTCGGGCCGCGGCGCCATCCGCTCGGCAATCCATTAACATCTTATCCGCGGTCCGTAACAATAGCATCCCGTTGTCCTAGTGTACATTTACTTGTGCCACTTACTGTACATTTGCATTAGCATCGTCCGTATATATAGCATTCCATTTTCCCAGTGTACATTTACTTGTGACACTTTACTGTGCATTGGTTTGTAGTAACCTTCTGCTGCATTTGTAACCCCATGGTATTTTATTACACCATTAATCCACAATGCACCTGCCAAAAGTGGCAAATAAACATATACCACATTTAATAAAGTGCTGCATGAGTTAGAGCAGCTCACTGTTCAAGCTGCGCTTGCAGCAACCAACAAATTATGTTTGGTGCTGAGTTGTCAAATTAGTAGCGGTACATCCACAAGGTCCTTTAGTGATCAGCCATGTGGATGCTTTCCCTGGCACAGGTAAGTGAGCGTCCTGTCAGCAGCTCACCGTTTTAAAGCCGAAAATGACACAGGCGGTTGTTATGGTGCATTTACTACTGACTCCATTGTTTCAATGTTGCCAACTGGCTAGCACTTTAGTAATATTTCAAGCCTGCATCACTTAAGCACTTTTCTCAAATCAAACAAAACAAAAAGTATTGCGATTGTTTTTAGGAATCTTACTATAATTCACCAAATGTCCGTCCGTCTGTTCATTCGAAGGTACCGCAAAATCGGCTCAACCGATCGCAACGATATTTTGGGTGGGTAATCCTGGGACCCCTTGGAGTAAAATAGGGTATATTGTTTTTCCAAGTTTTCCAATTTTCCAGTTTTTCCAAACACGATGGAATAATATTTACCGATATGAACAGTCACATGGCTTTTGTTGAAATTCTACAAATACTGTTTAGATTTTGATGAGAATTACGAACCTGCAGCGAATCCGGAAGTGGACAGATGACGGCCATGTGCAGATTTGATAATATGCCAATGCAACCGTCATTCAATCATAATGTTAAATCGTTAAACGTTAATCGTGTTAATCATTTTGTTAAAGTATAAATTGATGATTGGAATTGAGTGAATACAATGACGATTTTGAATTCGTAATTGTGTTCACCCAACTGTCGGGAACTTCACATCAGGATTTTAATATTTGTTTATGTCACGAATGTTCTTAAAAATTTATTTTTTATATTAATGTTATTTAATTTGTGATTGGAGTTATGCTGTTGGGAATGAAAAAAGAGATATCGAGTTCAAGTGAATGATGAAATGCCGTGATGGTTTCTACTTTCTAATCGTGAAATTCGTGGATCGCCATATGCAGATTCGCCATTGACTGGGTATGGAACAAACATGCCCGTTTGTTTGCGAACGGGTACGTTTTTCATGGAAGTCCTTCACGAACTTGCTGTCCATGTCTGAGGTGCAACTGAAGGTGCTGCAGTAATATGGAATTTATTGGTTTCATGCTTTAGCATTCGCCGTTTCTGCATTGTCTGTTTGCTTCTGGCCTCCCACCTGTGCGTAGCACGGGTACCTCACTCGTCTTACTATAATTAACCAAATGTCCGTCCATCTGTCTGTCCGTTTGAAGGTACCGCAAAAATGGCTCAACCGATCGCAACAATATTTTTGGTGGGTATTCCTGGGACCCCTGGAGTAAAATAGGCTATATTGATTTTCCAATTTTTCCAAGTTTTCCCATTTTCCAGTTTTTCCAAACACGATGGAATAATATTTAACCGATATGAACAGTGATGTGGCTTTTTTTGAAATTCTACGTACCAGGAGAGAGTAGATTTTTCCTATCGACTCCTGACAAACTCTTCCTATATAAACGTGCAGCTCCGAAGGAACACGGCAGCGTGTGCTAAGCGACTGAGAAACAGGTGTAGCGGCCGCTTCCGTGTTACAGATTCGGCACGCACTCTTCACACATAAACGTGCGACTGAGAAAGACATCTAGCAGCCGCTTACATTTTGCAGAATTCAATCTTGTTTCAAAATGGGCACCATGTATTGTTTAGATTTTGATGATTTGCATATGGTATGATTCAACGGATGTTTATATGAATCGTTTAAAATAAAAAAGCCTTCAATTTCTGATATTTTGCCTTTCATTTGGGTTTCCCAATTGAAGCCCCGCCCATAGGGTGGGTACCGTTGCTAGTACTAAGAATAGCCCATCCTTCCAGGCGGGAGGAAGCAAGACTTGGAAGTATGCATTTGCGCCACTGTAAGACCACAAGATGGTGGAAGAAGAAATGCGGGCAAGGGGGTTAACAAGGAGAGATGCAGAAAATAGGGCAAAATGGAGAAGATTGTCATGGGGACTGCAAGGCTAACCCCCGCTCTAGCAGGGAAAATGGCCGTTAAAATGCATGTTGTTGTTGTTGTTGTTGTTGTTGTAAGACCACAAGACCGCAATCATTACTCGTCGGCAGGTTGGAACATCAACCGTACTTACCTTCAGGTCTTTCATCAGAATGAAGCCCAATTTCAGCATCAGAAGGGACAGTTCCATCTCCAATCTGTTCTTGAGTGCCAAGAAAAGACAGGAGGTAGTTGTTTGGAGCATCCAAGCAATCTAGAAAGAGATCTGCAAAGAGACTGTTCCACCTCAACTCTACTTTCAGCAGGTATATGTCACTGCACATGTAATCTTACTTGGTCCTCACCATCAAATAAATGTGTCTGGTGACATGCTTGCTGTTGACCATTGGCATTCCTAGGAGGGCCTATCAAGTAGTAAAATATTCCACGAATGCAATTGTTGGCACATCCTCCAGCGATCATTGCATCTGTTGTCTTCATGTTGGCCATTGCTAGTCCTGCCTTTAATTTCCTGATGTTCACCTGGAAATATTTGGAAATCACACCATTGTCAGAAAGAAGATGGCAGAGTTGAATTGGTGGATCAGGTAAGTTAGGGATGCCAAATTTTTCCAGAAAGAATGAAAATGCCAAGCGTTGTTTGGCTGTTGGTACCACCGACATGCCCATCCTTCCACATCGGAGAGTTGCGTTCACTGCATGCCGAATTCACCTGCCAGGTATGTTCATCGGCAGCAATATCAACATGAGTGAGCTCGTTAAGATTGAATTGGCCTGCCAAGTGATAATAAAGGGCATGGCAACATCGTCACTGAACATGTCTAGTTATGGTCTCATGTGCTGCTCTCGTGTGCTGCTAACCCTAACACTAACCCTAACCCTAACAACCCTAACCTGAGTTGTTAGGCTTAGGTGGGAGGATCAACATTGGCATGGCTTCTTGTTGTTGAATCGCATGTACATCGAGGAAAGGTAGGAAGTGCAATGAGGGATCGGAGTATGGCCGGGCCTCTCTTTGTCGGGTCTGAGTTGTGTTCGCATCACACACTCTTTTAAGAGAAGATCGACTCAAGTTAGAAGGTTCCGTTGCTGACGTTGTCGTTCTGCCGCTTACACCCTCTTGTGGTTTTTGGTGTTTAGAGGAGCAATGGTGTATCGACCCTATGTGCTTGAGCCCTCAGCTATCTCGATATTAAAGCAGCATTGCCAGCCAACTCTTGCCTTCATTACATGGGGGCAGCGGTGGTAATTCCTTCGAGGAGTTTGTGATTCGTTAGGAACTAGGAGTGGGCTGAATGATAATTAGGCTGCGAGGCCTTGGCCTACTACACACTACCCAAAGACAGCCACAGTAAGACAGTGGGCCTCTAGTTACTGAGACTTTTTGTCTAGGCAATGCCTCTTCAGCAAATGTTTCATGATGGCAGAACGGGCCGCAGATGGGAAAACTCCATCACTCAATGATGCATATGACCTCTCAACCAAAACGGAAAGAAGAGAGACAATGTTTTCCTTGTGAAACAAGGTCGGATCGGCTCTCGGCAATCTAGGTTTTTTTGTTTTTTTGTATACAACATCGAGGCTCGTGAAAGAGCTAACATTAATCACAAAAAGACAAACTGACACATAAAACATATAATAAAGGGAGCGGGAGACAAGATGGGGAGAGAGAGGGAATCACACAAGCACAACAGTAGAGAACAGGGACATCGGGAGATCTGTGGGAGGGAGAGGGCTTGGGGGGAGGTTTAGAGTTTAGAGGGAGAGGGCTTGGGGGGAGGTTTAGAGTTAAAATCAGGTTACACTCTATGGCTAAGAAAACGGACACATAAAACATACAATAAAGGGAGCGGGGGACAAGATGGGGAGGGAGAGGGAAGCACACAAATACAACAGTAGAGAACAGGGACATCGGGAGATCTGTGGGAGGGAGAGGGCTTGGGGGGAGGTTCAGAGTTTAGAGTTAAAATCACGTTACCCTCTATGGTTAAGAAAACGGACACATAAAACATATAATAAAGGGAGCGGGAGACAAGATGGTGAAAGAGAGGCAAGCACACAAATACAACAGTGGAGAATAAGGACATCGGGAGATCTGTGGAAGGGATAGGGCTTGGGGGGGGGGGTGGGGGGGGGAGGTTAGAGTTTAGAGTTAAAATCAGGTTACACTCTATGGCTAAGAAAACGGACACATAAAACATGTAACAAAGGGAGCGGGAGACAAGATGGGGTGGAGAGAGGGACGCACACAAATACAACAGTGGAGAATAAGGACATCGGGAGATCTGTGGGAGGGAGAGGGTTTGGGGGGAGGTTTAGAGTTTAGAGTTAAAATCAGGTTACACTCTATGGCTAAGCCTGTGTATAAATTATCTACTTGGTTTCTATAGTTATGTGTCGCATGATGTGTGAGAATAAATTAATAATTTCCGAAAGTGTTAGCACAACTATTTTATTCCATATCAGTGGCTTTACCAGTATAAAGAAAGGTCATAATGGCCAAGTGTGATCAGACAAAGAAAGGCGTGATGAGTGCGTGGCATTTGACTATTCTTTGGCAAATCCTCAACGTATTCTGGATTACTGTGATGATGCAGGCACTGGATTCTAATTGGATAATCGGTGCCACACCGAAGAGCGAAAATATGAAATAAACATCAGTTTGCCCTTTTGTGGTCCATTTGCTGGTTGTAGTGGTCTCTTATCATTCCAGGCACATTGCAGGCACCTAGAGCGCCAGGCTGAATCGAAAATACACTTTTCATCCGAGAGGAAACTATCTATGTAGGCACTTATACTTGCCTACAGTTCACAATTTCAAACAGATCTTCACGAAACTTCACCAAACGATAGAGTTCGTGGTCCGACAAAATACTATATATTTTTGAGGTCAAAAGGTCAACATAGGCCAAAGGTCAACCACTTTTTTCAAATTTCTAAAATCCTCAATTTTAATCCAATTGACTTGAAATTTGAATAGGATTTACATATTGGCTAACTGAATTCAACCAGCAACTATTTTTGAGATCAGCATAGGCCAAAAGATCAACATAGGCCAAAGGTCAACCACTTTTTTTGAAAATTCTAAAATGCTCAATTTTCATCCGATTGACTTGAAATTTGAATAGGATTTACATATTGGCTAACTGAATTCAACCACCAACTATTTTTGAGATCAGCATAGGCCAAAAGGTCAACATAGGCCAAAGTTCAACAACAACTTCACATTTCTAAAATAATCAATTTTAGAAAAATTTCACTTTTCCACTTTTTTCACTTTTTCCGAATTTCATTTTTTTCACTTTTTCCGAATTTCATTTTCATTTCCACTTTTTCCGAATTTCTAAAATCCTCAATTTCATCCGATTGACTTGGAATTTGAAAAGCATTTACATATCGGCAAAATGAACTCAACCACCAACTATTTTTGAGATCAGCATAGGCCAAAAGGTCAACATAGGCCAAAGGTCAATCATTCTTTTTGAATTTCTAAAAGCCTCAATTTTCATCTGATTGACTTGAAATTTGAATTGGATTTGCATATCAGCTTACTGAATGCAACCACCAATTATTTGTGAGGTCAAAAGGATTCTCTATTGAGTGCCATTCTGCTTTGTTCTTTTTTGCCAAGTGTCGCTCTATGAGTGATTTTTGATTTGTGTGTTTGTCTGTCTGCTCACTTATACTTGCCTGCAAGTCACAATTTTAAACTGATCTTCACGAAACTTCACCAAATGGTAGAGTTTGTGGTCGGACAAAATCCTATATGTATTTGAGGTCAAAAGGTCAACATAGGCCAAAGGTCAACCACTTTTTTCGAATTTCTAAAATCCTCAATTTTCATCTGACTAACTGACTTGAAACTTGAAACTGCTAACTGACTGGAAATTTGAATCGAATTTACATGTCGGCAAACTGAATTCAACCACCAACTATTTTTGAGATCAGCGTAGGCCAAAAGGTCAACATAAGCCAAAGGTCAACCACTTTTTTCGTATTGATAAAATCCTCAATTTTCATCTGATTGACTTGAAATTTGAAGAGGATTTACATATCGGCTAACTGAATTCAACCACCAACTATTTTTGAGATCAGCATGGGCCAAAAGGTCAACAGAGGCCAAAGGTCAACCACATTTTTCGAATTAATAAAATCCTCAATTTTCATCCTATTGACTTGAAATTTTAAGAGGATTTACATATTGGCTAACTGAATTCAACCACGAACTATTTTTGAGATCAGCCTAGGCCAAAAGGTCAACATAGGCCAAAGGTCAACCACTTTTTCATATTTCTAAAATCCTCAATTTTCATCCGATTGACTTGAAATTTGAATAGGATTTTCATTTCAGTTAACTGAATTCAACCACCAACTATTTTTTAGATCAACATAAGCCAAAAGGTCAACATAGGCCAAAGGTCAAAAACAATTTCAAATTTCTAAAATCCTCAATTTTAATCCGATTGACTTGAAATTTTAATAGGATTTACACATCGGCGAACTGAATTGAACCACTAGCTATTTTGAGATCAACGTAGGCGAAAAGGTCAACACAGGCCAAAGGTCAACCACTTTTTTCAAATTTCGAAAAGCCTCAATTTTCATCTGATTGACTTGAAATTTGAATTGGATTTTCATGTCAGCTAACTGAATTCAACCACCAATTATTTAAGAGGTCAAAAGTATTTTCTACTGAGTGCCATTATGCTTTGTTCTCTTTTGCCAAGTGTCGCTCTATAAGCAATTTTTTTTTCATGTTTGTCTGTCCGGCTGTCTGTCTGTGTATCCATCCATCTGTCCATGATACGTTTTCGTTCCCGCGATAACTTGAGAATGGCTGAAAGGATCCAAGTCAAACTTTGTACAGGTATGTGTAATGGTGTAACGATGAACTGATTACATTATGGGGTCAAGAGGTCAAAGGTCAATGGTCAGAGGTCATGTTAGGTAGAGGTCTTGTTCCGTGATAACTTGTTACCAGTGATGGGATTTTGACCAAAGTTGATACAAGTATGTATGATGATGCAAAGCCGAACAGATTTGATTTTGGGGTCAAAAGGTCAATGGTCAGTCAAAGGTCATGTTAGATAAAGATCCTGTTCCGTGATAACTTGTGACCAGTGATGGGATTTTGACCAAAGTTGGTACAAGTATGTATTATGATGCAAAGCCGAACAGATTTGAATTTGGGGTCATGAGGTCAAATGTCAGAGTCTGTAATAGGCATTCCTAACCGTGATAACTTGTCAACAGCTGAAGAGAACCAAGTCAAGTTTGGTGCAAGTATGCATAATGATGCAAAGATGAACTGATTAGATTATGGGTTCAAGAGGTCAAAGGTTAGTGGACCTGTTAGGTAAAAATTCTGTTATTGTGCTAATTTGCAAACCAATGATGGGATTTTGACCAAGCTTGATATCAGTATATATTATGGTGCAAAGATGAACTTATTAGATTTCTGCATCAGGAGGTCAAAGGTCAGTTTCTGTAATAGGTTTATTGTTCCTTCGATAACTTAATAACGACTGAAGCAAACTAAGTCAAGCTTGGTACAAGTTTGTATAATGATGAAAAGATAAATGGATTATATGTGACTGGCTCTTGCAAAAGCAGACACTTGGGGGCATTTCTCTTAGCGAGAAAAAGCCGAAGAGAGTCAAAATATGATCACAGGGACCAAATTGAGATTTTTACGTGGATAGAAAGAGTAACTTCTCAAGATTATTATGCACCAAAACATTTTCCCAAGAAACAACAGAAAAGTTGTGAAATTCAACGAATAATCTAAAATGTCATTCTCAAAATGTGCTCAAAAAGACACGTAGATCGCGACATTTCGATGTTTTACTTCGAAATAAAGTAAAACGAGCCACACATCGTAATTCGAAGGAGATCCCTGACATACATGTTTGGTATGAATGAAAAGCTCTACGTGTGCACATTGTGCGTGTGAACTGTATTGTGAACTTTGAACCTAATTATCTCCATTGATTATATTTGCGTTTAAACGTCATTAAAATACCATAACTTCGTTAATTGTCATCCAATTAACATAACGCATATATCAAATGAAAGCGAAAAGCATGGGGAATCAGATGATTTCAAAATCTCAATTTTGATTTTTGCCCCCAAGTGTCTACTTTTGTCAGAGCCAGTCACATATTATGGTGTTAAGAGGTCAAAGGTCAAGGGTCCTATTACGTAAAAATTCTGTTATTGTGCTAACTTGTGAACTCGTGATGGGATTTTGACCAAACGTGGTACAAGTATATACTATGATGAAAAGATGAACTGATTCGGTGTTGGCATAAAAGGTCGAGGTCATGTCAGCTAAAAATGTAATTATTGAGAACAGCTGAAGAGATATAAAGTAAACTTGGTACAAATATGTAAAATTATGTGATAATGTGTGCGGAGGCATATCGGTCGACGTCGAAGAGGACCTTTCTGGTGAGGACCATATGCTTCTTCGTGTATTGATTTGCCAATATAATCTGTTGATTATTGGGTTATTCAAATGAGGCACGTTAAATCCCTTTGCTTCCTGTTACCCTTCAAGTTTTGTGGTGTAACACTATAAAACGAGAACGCCACTCAGTAGAGCGCATACTCCCGCCGTGGGTCAAGTTGGAATAGTACGATTTCACAAAAGTTTGAGGGACTAGTTCAGTGACAACACAAGACAGACACTGCACAGATATAGGCCTATATATAGAATATATAGAAGATAATGTAAAAAAAAAACAAGGCAATTTCACTTACATTTTCGGATTCAGCGTTCAATTATATATAAGTGAGTGTATTTTGAGGCATGTGTGACTTCAAATAAAATTGTAAGCCAAAAAAAACGTTCGTTTCATTCCTTAGGGAAACAACATGTAAAACTGGCCCAAACGTCAAAACAAAACTCGTGAAGGAGCTGTGCTCCAACGCGAGTCGAAAGGATTGACGCGACCAAAGACGGAAATTCGTCCGAGTTGCTTTATTGCACGTATCAAACTCGGGTACTCTGAAAAGCCCGTTTATCGGGCAGCAATATATATACACATTTATGCCGGAGCGTTTGCCCGGGAAAAGCGAGACCGGGCATGCCCGGGTGTCAAGGGCGAGTCCTGGAAAGGCGAGTCTGGACCTGCCCGGGCATCCTGGGCGAGCCTTGGAAAGGCGAGGCTGGGCGTGCCCGGGCGCTCTGGGCGAGCCCTGGAAAGGCGAGAGCGGGCATGCCCGGAGGCTCTGGGCGAGCCCTGGAAAGGCGAGAGCGGGCATGCCCGGAGGCTCTGGGCGAGCCCTGGAAAGGCGAGAGCGGGCATGCCCGGAGGCTCTGGGCGAGCCCTGGAAAGGCGAGACCGGGCATGCCCGGGTGTCAAGGGCGAGTCCTGGAAAGGCGAGTCTGGACCTGCCCGGGCATCCTGGGCGAGCCTTGGAAAGGCGAGGCTGGGCGTGCCCGGGCGCTCTGGGCGAGCCCTGGAAAGGCGAGAGCGGGCATGCCCGGGCGCTCTGGGCGAGCCCTGGAAAGGCGAGAGCGGGCATGCCCGGAGGCTCTGGGCGGGCCCGGGAACAGCGAGTCCGGGCATGCCCGGGAGAGGCGCGTCTGGGCCCGTCCGGACGAGCCCGGCATGGCGATTGCGCCCTGGCCGCGTCCTGGCAGGTGCAAGGCGATTGTGTACACCCAGCGGTAACCGCTACACACGCCCCTCCAGAATCGTGCACCGGCAGGGTCAATTTAAGGGGGGTCCGGATGACCCGGCCGAAGCGACCCCTGGAGGGTCGTGGGGAGGGGTCCGACGTGGTGGTGGGTGATCGAGCGGGGGGAACTGTGGACGGGGGGCGGCCTCGCCACGGAGGAAGGGCCAACCGTGGTGGTCGGTCGACGTCCATGTGCGCCGGTTTGAGGCGGTCCACAGAAATCCGGTCCGGCCGGCCGCCGAAGTCGACGATGAAAGACTTGTCGCCCCGTCGCAGGACCCGGAAGGGCCCGTCGTACGGCGGCCGGAGTGGCCCCCGGTGCGCGTCATGACGCACAAAGACGTACTCCGCTGTGCGAAGCGCCGGGGGGACGTAGGACTGGGGGCCACCGTGGCGGGACGTCGGCACGGGGGCAAATCGTAGGGCGGCCTCCTGGAGGTCCGAGCGCTGGCGTGCGGCGGACCAGGGACTGGTAGCGTCGGGCACGAACTCGCCCGGGACGCAGAGCGGCTGGACCTAGACGAGCTCGGCGGCGGACGCCCGGAGGTCCTCCTTGGGGACCGTGCGGAGGCCCAAAAGGACCCATGGCAGCCGGTCGGCCCAACCGTCGTCCTGAAGCCGGCCATGAGTGCGGCCTTCATGGAGCGGTGAAACCGCTCGCACAACCCGTTGGCTTGGGGGTGGTAGGCCGTGGTGCGGTGCAGAGTGACTCCCAACGAGCGGGCGACCGCGCCCCAAAGTTCGGACGTGAACTGTGGGCCACGGTCGGACGAGATGTCCGCCGGTGCGCCGAAGCGCACGACCCAGGTGGCAATGAACGCCTGCGCCACGTCGGCGGTGGTGGTGGAGGTGAGGGGCACGGCCTCCGGCCACCTGGTGGTCCTGTCCACCATGGTGAGCAGGTGGGTGAACCCCCGCGATGGGGGCAGGGGACCCACCAGGTCCACGTGGACGTGGTCGAAACGCCATTCAGGCATGGTGAAAGGTGCCAGCGGGGCCTGGGTGTGGCGGTGGACCTTGGCCCGCTGGCAGGCCGTGCAGGCGTTGGCCCAGTCGCGGACGTCCCGTCGAAGGCCGTGCCAGACGAAACGCGCCGACACCAACTTCTGAGAAGCTTTCCGGCCCGGGTGAGAAAGGCCGTGGATGGAGGCGAAGATGCGGCGCTGCCAGGTAACGGGCACGATGGGGCGAGGCTGGCCCTGGGAGATGTCGCAGAGCAGGACAGTGTCCGCAAAGGGGATGTCGGCCAGGCGGAGGCCCGTGTCCGCCGCCCGGAGGGCCTGCACCATGGTGTCGGTGGTCTGGTCGGCCGCCATGAGTGCGAAGTCCACGCCGAGGTGGACCGCATTCGCGCTGGCCCGAGAAAGACAGTCGGCCACGGCGTTGTCTTTGCCGGCGACGTGTTGGATGTCCGTGGTACATTCCGACACGGCGGAGAGGTGGCGCTGCTGGCGGGCCGACCACGGCTCCGTGACTTTGGCCATTGCATAAACCAATGGCTTGTGGTCGACGAAAGCCATGAACGGGCGGCCCTCCAGGAGGTGGCGGAAATGGCGAACGGCCAGGAATAGACCGAGGAGCTCGCGGTCGAACGTGCTGTATTTTAACTCGTTCGGCCGGAGTTGCTGGCTGAAAAAAGCGAGTGGCTGCCAAACCCCGTCCACCCATTGTTCATGGACGGCGCCCACCGCGTAGTTGGAGGCGTCCGTAGTGAGGGCGATGGGCGCGTTGAGCACCGGGTGAGCCAGCAGCGTTGCGTCGGCGAGGGCCCGCTTTGCGCTCGCGAATGCCGCGTACATGGCCGCGGACCAAACGATGTCATGCTTGGCCGGCTTGCCCGGGAGGGCCTCGTAAAGGGGCCGCATGAGCTGAGCAGCGCGGGGCACGAATCGGTGATAAAAATTCACCATGCCGAGGAACTCTTGTAGGGCCTTGATGGAGCGGGGACGGGGGAACGTGGTGATGGCCTCGACCTTGGTCGGCAGCAGCACGGCCCCGGTCTTGGTGATGCGGTGGCCCAAAAGGTCAACGGTCGTCGTGCCGAAGTGGCATTTGGCCGGGTTGACAATTAAGCCGTGCTCGCTGAGGCGACCGAACAGTGTTCGGAGGTGGAGGAGGTGCTCGGCGCGGGACGTGCTGGCGACGAGGATGTCGTCCAGATAGACGAAAAGAAATGGCAGGTTGCGCAGCACGCCATCCATCAAGCGTTGGAACGCCTGGGCCGCGTTCTTGAGGCCAAACGGCATCCTCAAAAATTCGAACAGGCCGAACGGCGTGATGACGGCCGTCTTCGGGACGTCGGCCGGCCGGACAGGTACCTGGTGGTATCCCCGTATCAGGTCAATTTTTGAAAATATGACCCGTCCCGCCAAACGGGCGGAAAAGTCCTGGATGTGCGGGATCGGGTACCTGTCGGGGTGGTAGCGTCGTTGAGGCAGCGGTAGTCGCCACACGGGCGCCATCCGCCCCCCGGCTTTGGCACGATGTGCAGTGGTGAGGCCCACGCGCTATCGGAACGCCGCACGATGCCGAGGCGCTCCAACGCGTCGAACTCGGCCTTTGCCATGGCGAGCTTGGCCGGGTCAAGGCGGCGGGCCCTGGCGTAGACCGGCGGGCCCATAGTGGGTATGTGGTGCTCGATCCCATGTCGCACTGCGACGGCCAAAAACGTCGGCCGCATGAGGGCCGGGAATTCCGCGAGCAGGCGAGCGAACTCGTTCGCCGTCGGGAGGGCGCATGTCAGTTCGGTCGGCGCAGAGCTGCTCATCGTACACGCCAGGGAGCTGAAGGTCTCGGCGTTGACAAGGCGACGTCGTTTGACGTCGACCAGCAGCCCGTGCGCGCAGAGGAAGTCGGCGCCCAGCAAAGCCATGGGGACGCTGGCGGTCACAAAGGTCCACTGAAAGCGCTGGCTGCCGAAGCAGAGGGTGACGTTGCACGGGCCGAAAGTGCGTATGGCCGATCCATTAGCAGCGACCAAAGAGGGGCCGCAAACGGCGTTCCGCCTGTCCTGCTCGGAGGCGTGTATGACGCTCAGTTGGGCGCCGGTGTCACAAAGGAAACGCCGCCCGGACGCTTTTTCCTTAATAAAAAGCAAGTTGCCCGAGTGGCCGGCGCTCATGGCTGGTAATGAACGCCGGCCCGGCCGTTTCCCGACTTGCCGAAAGTGCACGGGGGTCGGCATGTCCGAGCCTTGTGTCCGAACCTGGCGTGGTAATAACACCACGCCTGGTCAGGTGGAGGCCCCGGCCGTCGTGTTGGAAGTGGTCGGCGCGGCGTGGCGGCCGTCAGTTGCACCGGCAGTTCGGCCTCCAACCGCGCAGGGCGCTCGGGCGTCGTGGGCGTCGCCGCAGACGGCTGCGGGCTCCAGGTAGCCGCTCCAGTGTGCTGGCCCGCCGAGGAGATCTTGTCGGCTTCCCTGGCGAGGGCGCGGGGATCCATGATCGACGTGCCAGCCAGGGCGAGGCGTACCGGGTTAGGCAGCTGGCGAAGGAATAGCTCGCGGAACAGAAAATCCGGAGAGTGCTCACCGAGCAACGGGAGCATGTAGTCCATGCGCTCGGACGGGCGCGTGTCGCCGAGCTCGGGCAGGTCGAGCAGGCGCCGTGCGCGTGCCGCCGGTGAGAGGGCGAAAGCGTCGAGGAGGAGCGTCTTAATCGCGTCATACTTGTCAGCAGCTGGCGGGCGCTCGAGGAGGCTCAGGGCGCGGGCCGCGGTGGCAGAGCCGAGCGCTGCCACGACATGGTGGAAGCGGGTGTCGTCCGCGGTGATGCCTCGCAGGGCGAACTGGGAGTCCGCCTGGGCGAACCAAACAGCCACGTGAGCCTCCCAGAAGGTAGGCAGTTTAAGAGCCACTGCCGTGTCCATGTCCGGGGTCACCAATGAAGGAGCTGTGCTCCAACGCGAGTCGAAAGGATTGACGCGACCAAAGACGGAAATTCGTCCGAGTTGCTTTATTGCACGTATCAAACTCGGGTACTCTGAAAAGCCCGTTTATCGGGCAGCAATATATATACACATTTATGCCGGAGCGTTTGCCCGGGAAAAGCGAGACCGGGCATGCCCGGGTGTCAAGGGCGAGTCCTGGAAAGGCGAGTCTGGACCTGCCCGGGCATCCTGGGCGAGCCTTGGAAAGGCGAGGCTAGGCGTGCCCGGGCGCTCTGGGCGAGCCCTGGAACTGTGAGAGCGGGCATGCCCGGACGCTCTGGGTGAGCCCTGGAAAGGCGAGAGCGGGCATGCCCGGGCGTTCTGGGCGAGCCCTGGAAAGGCGAGAGCGGGCATGCCCGGGAAAGACGAGACCGGGCGTGCCCGGGAGGTTCGGGCGAGCCCGGGAACAGCGAGTCTGGGCATGCCTGGGAGAGGCGCGTCTGGGCCCGTCCGGACGAGCCCGGCATGGCGATTGCGCCCTGGCCGCGTCCTGGCAGGTGCAAGGCGATTGTGTACACCCAGCGGTAACCGCTACACTCGCTCATTTTAAGTTGCACAAGCTAATGCGACCACTCATTCTTCTGGGAAGAATCCCGTGCACATGCTTGTCACACTTATAAGTCACCTAAGTCTTTATAAGTTCATCAAATACTGACACCGCGATTGACATTCGCTGAGGTAAATGTTGATATCTCTTCTGAGGTAAAAAAATTAAAAAATAAAAAACAGTTTTAAAGCATTATACGTATCAAACGATACATTTTATGAAACGGGGAAACCGAATACACACTTTGGTGGTTTTAAAATGACAGAATATGTCTTTATTTGAAGAAGAAAAAAAAAAGAACCTTGAAGCCGACGCTGCTAAAAAAAAATACACCGCTCTAATGCATAACTACGAATTTAAACTACATTTACAACAAATATGAAAACTATTTTCATATCACAACGTTAAATATAGAATATATAGAAGATAATGTTAAAAAAAAATGAACCCCATCTTCCAATGGTAAATAATCCTTCAAAAAATTCCTGGATCCGGAATAATATCCTGAGCTTCACCAAAAACGAATCAATTCTTCCTTATCCCAAGGGAAATCATCCCACGAACTTTCATCCAAATCCGTTCAGAACTTTTCCAGATATCTTGTTGTTCACAAACACACGAACACACACACACACACACACACACACACACACACACACACACACACACACGGACGGACGAACGGACACGAGTGAATGCATTACTCCCTGGCTGGAGTAATTATAGCATTCCTGGTGGCAAGCGATTGTTGTGCAAAATCAACATATAATATGGTCAGTTCGACTGACTGACACATTCTCTGTTTTCAACTTTGAGCTTTGAATGTGCAAAGCTCCAGAAATAAGCCTTGCGGACCCAGGAACGTCACCAAAAGTCCGAAGCTATGGTATCCAGAGCTAGTACCTCCTGTTCCAGTCGCACAGTATATTGCAGAGGGAACACATTTGCCTTCGAGCTGTCCAGTTTGCATTTGATTATTGACTCGGCCATAAACTGTCAGATTGATGCATTGCAGGCAGGGCTTTGCATTTAAATGTTTTGCCATCCATTGGATGGACGTTAAGCTGGGGACCCATCTCCCATCATTGATTGCTGTTGGATGTTAGAGATCCTGAAATGTCTTTTGATGAAGACTTGGAGAGAAAAATGGCACCCCAGAGTGCAATGAGCATACTCTTCCTCTGGAATGTTCGGATGTTTGGCTATTTTTACAACACAGTTCACATGCAAAACATAATAGCCTCTGGATTGGGTTTCTGTCCTGCCAAATGAAGATATACAACTTGGTTGTGGTTTGAATTTGAACTGATGCGGAGCGTGCTCGTACAAATGAGCATAAGAGCTTGTTATTGGCTGTCCAAGGTTTCTATCCCAGTGTATTCCAATTCCCCATTATGTAGAGGATAGATCTCAAATTTTTATCTGTGAAGAATACTGGTTCCTTAGGGGATGGCAAGAGCAGCTCAGGAATTTAAATTAATAAATTTTAATTAATAGAGTTAATAAATTAAATAACGACATGAAAAGGACTCGACTAGTCATTGGAGCAAAATGATGTATAATAAAATTAATATGGTGTCTTTGGCAGGGAAGGGGTGAAACATATTAAAAAACAATCCAATATTTTTTTATTAGTCATTCATAAATCAATAACTCCTCGAACGCACTCAATGATCATTATGTATTTAATTATCCCTTCATTAAGACTCCCGAGATAACCTGCTCCTTAAGCTTCTTGCATTCAGGTGTAATGGCAATGAAATTTAACTTCTTTTTCTGTTTAATTCTTCCTCCGTTCTCCTTAGGCCTTGGAACATGGCGTGTGACGTGGCTTTGATGTTTTGAATCCTACGTCATGGTGAAATGAAAAATTAATTCTTAACACCACTGAACCGCTGTGAACCACCGCCTCGATGACATAATTGCCTTCATAATGTTGTCCTCAAAGACGATATCAAAGATGGAGGTGTGAAAGGATAAGATTTGTGGTTTTTGTGAACAAAGTCTATGACATCTTTGTGGAGTCATTAGGCTCGTCATTGAGCTACCTATTTATAATGAGTATACAAGGAGTAGGCCCTTGTGTTAGCTTAACCGTTTTGGTGGATGGCTTAAGATCACAGGGTCCTGAGTTCAAGCCCCTGTCAGCCGTTGAATTAACACCAGGTGTTCGGGTTGTTACGTTTGATGTTAGCCAACCCTAACCCTAACCCTAACAACTAACCCTATCCCTAACCCTAACCCTAACACTAACCACTAACCCTAACCCTAACCCTAACAACTAACCCTAACAACAACTCAGCCGATCATCCTTCCAAGGTCTGCAAAATGAGTGCAAGCTTACCAGGTTTCCCGCATCGGAGTGGCAACCTTTCCAGGATTGTACCCAACAGCCTAGAAACTGCTTTGGCAGCCATGTGCATCTGAAGATGCTAAAAGGAGTGGTCATCATCATAAAGGGAGTATCAGATTTTTCTCTCCCATCGCACCATTTACGCCGTGGTTTACCCCAACATCCTTTTCCACTCTTCCCATCTCTGAGAAAAATGGCGACACACAGACAGACAGACAGACAGACAGACAGACAGACACAGACAGACAGACAGACAGACAGACACACAGACAGACAGACAGACACAGACACACACACACACACACACACACACACACACACACACAGACCAACAGCTCTCTTATATACTAATAATATATATATATATTTAGCCACTTTTTTGGCCATATTTGAATGCTTAGTTGCAGACTTGCTTCAAAATGTTTGTTTTTCGGTAATGGCGGAAGCTAATTTGCATATCTATGCATTTTTGAAGGCCTTCCACCAGACCAATGGTGGTAAGTTTTTAATGTGATGTACAGGAGACTTCCCTGAACCGCATACCAGTGAAAATAATTCTGTTGAAATTTGTTTTTGGGTTTGGCCCTAAAATGAGCTAGACTGACTGGATTAAAAGTGTTAGACAAAGCATTTGCATGGGGAAATAAAGTATACGTTTACAGTCTATCAAAACGAGCACACTGGTCTGCAAAGGGAAATCAATATTCATGTACTTAAAAAAAAAAACTTAAAAAGAAAGTATTAGATTTCTCCTAAACAACAGTTTCTTTACATGTGCTAACAGGATATTCCAGCAGAACCATTTGTTCATAACCTGCATCCCTTTCTTTGCAAATTTGTTCCTGCACATGTACGAGTTTGATTGGGTCCAGAACATGTGCAGGGATAAACTAATAACTGCAAGAATGTGTGGAAACATCTTTAGATTCATTCATGATTTATTCACACTTAATAATGGGTTTGTATTTGATCAGCTTCATAATGATATTGTCGCGCGAATCCCTCGGTTAATACCTTGAGATCGCGGATGACCAAACGGCTTTAACTGGAGGCGACGATCAATTACGGATTCGACTATAAAATTACGGGAGAAAGAAGAAAGAGGAAGAAGCGGCAAGCTCTTACCTGACGCCCCGGCGGCAGCCCTCGATCCTGTAGGGAAAGAACTCAGAATGGACATGGGATCTGTCTGTATGTGTGATGTCGGTCAGGCTCCGTCCAGCTCCGATGTTGGCGCGAAGCAGGCCTCCGTCCGCCTCGTTCACGCCCTGCTAGACCCTGATTGACCCGCTCAGCGCCATGCCTCGCTGGCCCCTCGTCGGTCGCACACGAGGTCCCGTCCGCTCGCAGCACCACGCCTCGCTCCAAGCACCGCTCCAAACACCAAGCACTGCTCCAAGCACCAAGCCAAGAACACCACAAAGACGATGAACCACCAGGGAAGAACGCCAGGAGGAACGCAGGGAAGATGACGAACCATCAGAGAAGAACACCGGGAGGAACACAGGGAAGACGACAAACCGCCAGGAGGAACGCAGGGGAAGACGACAAACCACCAGGGAAGAATGCCGGGAGGAAGAACCAGGGAAGAAAGACGATGACCGAACACACCGAAGCACAAGCACCCACGCAGAACCCAGAGCGAAGAGAGCAAAATGCCCGTAAGCGAGTCATTTTGTCACACGTGGTGTGATGTCAGCCCTTTCTCTCCCAATCAGTCCCTCACTTATTCGTGGTCTTTTTGCGCCTTCTCGAGTCACCAGCGCTTGTTCTCCAACCAGCGACCCACTTCTAAGTAGTGTTCGGTGCCTTCCGCCCTGATTGGCCGAATGTTCGTGCCCTCCACACTGATTGGCCAAGGTGTCACCGGTCGGTGGCCAATCAGTGTGCCTCTCCTTTACCTTCCTTTCACCAATCACCAAGCTTTTTGTCCCTTCCAATCACACGTTTCCTGGGCGTGGCTATTGCCTGCCTTGCACGGCAGGCAAAAATCACAGGTTTGATGCCCATGGTGGCGTTCTGCGCAGCTGCTGCCTGCTTGTCTTTCCGGTTTGTTTTATTGTAAGGGAGGGGATTTAATTACTGTGGTGCACTAAGGGATCTATCTACGTGTCTATATGAGTGCGTTGCCATCTTGGACACTGGATTGCTCACAAAGGGAACGACACATGAGGGAATGTACCCATAATCCCTGTACTAATTAGCATGCCTCGCCCCCTCGTGGTGGGGACACAGATACAACTTGTTCCGACATCCGGGCTACACACAGAACTTATTACAGATAGATTCCCTATCACAACAGTCGAGTACCTACCTATGCAGATCTACCTGGCTCTAGATATTCCTCTACCCCTGACATAACAATATTATATATCTAAAATAACTCGAATTTTAAAAAGGAAAACCAAACTACCACTTCAGTTTTTAGAATTAAACATCGATATCAATAGTATTAAATTTTACACGAAATTATATAATAAACGAGATGCTTTTCCATTCCACATTGTACGAATGCCTTTCTTAGACAACAGTATTCCTAAAAAGCTATTCCACGGTATGGTTAGAGGTGAAATCATTCGGAATGTGAGAGTAACTACACACATCACTGAACTTATCAATATATTACAACAACTAGTTACCTCCGCCACCAATGGTGGATGGAGGTTATGTTTTCACCCCTGTCTGTTTGTCCGTCCATTTGTTTGTTTGTGAACAAAATATCTCAAAACGTTGTGGACGGATTCGGACGAAATTTGGCAGAGAGGTAGCATACAGTATGTGACAAGGATTAAATGATTAGATTTTGGTGAAGATTCGGATTTGGATCTGGCTACTAGACTTTTTAAAGTGATTCTTCACCATTGGGAGATAGGGCCAAAAACGATACATAGCAGGATATCTCAAACAATTATGGATGGATTTGGACGAAATTTGGTGGAGAGGTTGTGTGTGTGACAAGGAAGAATCGATTAAATTTTGGTGAAGATCTGAATATGAATTCGGATATGATAATTATTTATTTTTTAAGTGATTCTTCACCATTGAGTGATATGGCCAACCAGGCGGAGGTATTCTCTCTACTGAGTGAAATCATCCAGTTAGGGAGCTACAGTTAGTAGATTAAAACAAGTTTTCTTTAATATCATAAAACGACACCAAATAGAATTAGTAAAATACAATATGAAGAGTAAAAATATTATTAATGAGATATTTATATAAATAAATTATTATTTTTAATGTATATATAACTATTTTCAGTGGTTGCTGGAAGATGGCAGCATGAAGAAAAGTCGTTATAAATATACGTTTGAATATTTGAATAACAGTTTGATTTAATGGGAAGTGGAGTGGATGGGCTGGGTGGTGGATATGGTGTATTTAAGGTGTACATGATTTAATGTACAGCATTACAGTATTATCATATAATGGAATGTGTGATGAGAGTTATAAATATCGGGGATGATGCATTACATCCTCTAGCGAGAAAAGTTTGATTAGTGATGTTGCATTGGTGGATTCACTGACTGCAAGGACACAACTGATGTTGTAGATCTACTGATCTGGGTCATCTATTGATGTGGATCCGTGACCGAAGTTGTGGATCTACCCGTTGGAGAAGTTTTGGGCAGAAAGGATCGAAACCGCGAGGAAGAATGGTGCCCAGCTGTTGATCTGTGCGGTCGAGAAACAAGTCAATTGCTTAGAGGTTAAGGTTCTTAATTTTGGGAAGGGAACTATGTTTTGAAGATTACAATTTAAATGTAGTTGAATATGGGATGATGTCAAATTAACATAATTTACAGCATTCCTTAAAATTATATTATTACATTTATGGGGGTAGATAAAAGACTACAGTAGGAAAGGTAGAATTGTATATAAATAGCATGCACTGTGTGACGTGTAGGAGCATTTCGGTGTACATAAGTAGGGAAAATGTAGCTTAAGGTTGTTTTGATGTGCATCAGATGGGGGATGATGCCGTGCTCATTAGAGTAAGGTTTAAGGTTAATTTCCCCTGCATATGAAACCCTCTGTGGCCATCCCTAAAATTATAACCACCGCCGGCCAAGCAAAGCAGGACCCGGCCAAGTGATTCATGCTCCCTTGACACTTACGGCAAAAGACCCGCCCAGGAGAGGCGGAGCGACCGTGGTATGGTGGGCGGGGAGACAAGGCTGGCACGCCACGCCCCCAGAGTGACACGCCGGATGATGGAGTTGGAACGAGGAAGAAGGAGCACTTGGTTGTTGGATAAGAAGCTGACCATTTTTGTTTGCCGTGAGGGGAGCAGTTTTATACGATGATCGGAAGGAGCATCGACTGCTGGGCTCCTTGGTGGGCTGGAGGCTGCGCTGTACACCACCAAACAGTAGAGAACACAAAGAGGGCCATCTTCGTTACTCGCCTCATGCCCTTGGCGTCCTCGCTATGCGCGGCGCCTTCGTCGCTGTCGCCATATTCCCGCACGGGTGGCTTCATTGTGCTCGACAGCCGCAAACCTCCCAAAAGGACCCATTGGGCCCAGCTAAGTGCAAAAGGGGATATTTTAATTTTGGTTACTTTACCCTGTGCGTGTGGTTGAGTCTGAGTGAAGGTTCCTCATATATAATTTTACCTCGGCTTTATTTTCGGTATTTTCGTTCGCGCTTATTTTCTTCGAAATTGTTATTGTGCATTTTATTTGTCGCGTTGTGTTTGGGTTCCAGGAATAAACCCGTGTGTTCATATAATGAAACACTTCGTCTCTCTTCCCTCACGCATGTCAAACCGCCAAAAATTGAGATCGTCACTGGAGTTAAAGCTGGTTCGGCCCATCCGTCCCAGGCTAGTATTAACTAGCTACGGACGTGACAATATTTTAGGAACAGCCAATACTGTTCAATTAAATTGTGCATGTGTGTGTGTGTGTGTGTGTGTGTGTGTGTGTGTGTGTGTGTGTGTGTGTGTGTGTGTGTGTGTGTGTGTGTGTGTGTTATTAAACAGGAGTGTCTGTATGTCTGTCTGTCCATCCCTAAACGACTCCCTCAGTTTTGAGGCCAGCCCCACCAAGCTTCTGTGGATTGTTTTGTGGTCCCAGCGGGTGTCCTAACATTGGTGGGCGGTTTCATAAATTCCTCAATACAATTATGATTTTGACTTTTGAACAGTATGGAGCTGCTCACGATCCAGAAGTAAACACAAAGAGGAAAATTCGCTGGTTTGATAATATCTCAAAACAATTGTGATTTTGAGTTCTACTTGAACGAATCCTCTTTTGTCCAACCTACAAATAGGTAGGAGGTTTCATAAATTTCTTAATACAATTATGATTTTGATTTTCGATCTGTACGACATGTTTCAAATCCGCCCTTGCTCGCCGGCAGATTTTCTGTATTGGATATCACGTTAGATCGATCAGATATATTTGTTTACCTCACGAGTGTTTGTAACATTGTATTTTGTTGTATTAATGATATAGTATTAATTTGTGATTGGACTATGCTGTTAATTATGCTGTTTGTAATGAAAATATAGGGAGATTGATTTTAAAGGACTAATGTGGGGTTTCCACTTGTGACATTTGTAGTGAAATCGTATTCGTACTGAACCCGGGGTGATGCTCGCTGCTCGTTGACACCACTAGGGGCGTGACTATAAGACCCGCTGCTGCGGACGGAGCTCCGAGACTTCTCCTGTGACACGTTACATCTAGTAGACTCGCTAACGGTACGCCTGCATAGAATATCCAGCTTGCTTGCATTGAATGTTATGAATTGGTCCCATGTGATGTCACATCGTATACTTATTGTATTTCCTACTTTACAGGATGATGTCATGATCTAAATGCAATTAAACCACCCGTTGGACTAAAGTTGTGTGGACCTGATTGGTTTTCCACAACACTTAATTGCATTTAAGATCTACCGACATGGCTGGCAACAAGACGCTGACGGTTTCCGTATTCTGCGCCGACCCGCAAGCCCCGGATGGTGGCTTGCAACTGAAGCACTGGCTCAGAACATTGGAGAATCTTTTTGATGAGCCTGAGACCGCGCCGACGGCTTCCGCGAAGCTAGCAACACTACATTCAAAAATCGACTACCGGGTGTACAACTCTATCGCTCAATGCGCGACGTATGACCTCTCCATCGCGGAGCTTAAACGGCTGTACATAAAGGAAAAAAGCCCGGTGTATGCACGATATTTGCTGCAAACGCGACGTCAGCAACCCAACGAGGCGATGGACCACTACGCCCAGGAGCTCCGGCAGCTCTTGCTGGACAGCGTCAGGGAGCCACGGACTCCCGCGCAGGCTCAGGGTGATCGTCTTTTAGATGCCTTCATTGCAGGGGTCTCCTCCCAGGAACTAAGGCTCAAGCTCTTAGAGAAGACCGACCTGACCTTCGCTACGGCACTCGAGCAAGGGACAGTATACACTGAAGCGCGGATGCAATCGAACACCTATGATCGCACGCACCTCTTGGCGGGCACCACACTACACGCCCGGCCAGAGAGTGCTACCGCCGAGGACGCGGATCCGCTCGCGGAACTCCGGGATGCTCCGGAGGAAGACCCAGCCCTGACGGCTGCCGTTACAACCAGACCCAAGGCCTTACGCGGGGCCGCATGCTTTTTCTGTGGGGGGGCCACGCCATGCCCGGGTCGTGTGTCCGGCACGAGACGCTATATGCCATTTGTGCTCGCAAAAGGGACATTACGCGAGAGTGTGCAGGAAAACGGCACGCGGCTCGCGGCTCATTGACTCGCGCGGTCGCGCGGGCGCGGCGACCTTGAATGGGCTCATTGCGGAGCCCGCGAGCCGAGCCCGAAACCCGGCGCCTTACCCGACTTCGAAGGGGAGGGCCCCTCTCTGCGGGCCCCTGGGCGCTCAGACGTCCTTGGCGGGCGTCACCGGACAGCCACCACCGTCTCATCCTCCATCGGGCACGAAGTACGTGTCCTTGACCAAACTCCGGGCCACGCAAGGGGCTTTGAAGCCTCGCCAAGCCCCAGCGGAACGTTCTCCTCGTGTCGTCCGCGAGCTAACGGTGGCCCACGTCCCGACAAAGGCGATTGCAAATACAACGGAGGCCTTTTGCTGCCAAAAGTGTCAAAAGGCGATTTCGAATACTACGGAGGCCTTTTTCTGCCAAAAGTGTCAAAAGGCGATTTCAAATACTACGGAGGCCTTTTCCCGTCAGAATTGTCAGATTTTGAATCGCGAAACACCGGAATGCTTGGGAAAGCCCTCTGATGGCGTTAATGGATTCCCCATGGTCAACGCAGACTCCGGCCACGACCGCAAAACTGCTGCTGGCGTAGGATCCACCCGCGAGGCTGGTCCGACCCATTCGGGGGGCTCAGTCCCGCTCCCAGCAGCCTCGTCTGGCCTGGCTCAAGCCCTTATTCCCCTCATGGTCGAAGGCCATTGTGTTCGGGCCTTGGTGGATACAGGGTCTACGGATAGTTTTATCGACCAGCGACTTGTGCTCAGGCATGGCTGGTGGATCTGGAGGTCTACGAGACGGATCTTCATGGCTTCCCAGGGGCTTCGACTCAGCACGAAGGGGGAATGCCGATTGAAACTCGTGCTAAAGGGACGGGTTTTCCCTGATGTACACCTTATGGTTTTACCCGCATTATGTGCTGATATTCTGTTAGGACACGATTTTCTTAAGCTGCATGGACGTCTGGTAATGGAGTTTGGTGGGCCTGACACGCTTGTTGTGGGGGCGGATGACGCACTTGCGGTGTGCGCCCTAGCGCAAATGGACGTCCAGCCGCTTTCGCTGTTCCCCAATCTAACCTCCGACTGCACCCCTGTCGCGGTGAAATCACGGCGCTACTCTCGCGCAGACATGCAATTCATTGCGGACGAAACGGCTCAGCTCTTGAAAGACGGCATCATAGAACCTAGTAGGTCGCCGTGGCGCGCCCAGGTCTTGGTGGTGCGCAGCGAGGCCCATCGCAGACGCATGGTAATCGACTATTCCCAAACGATTAACCGCTTTACACAGCTGGATGCCTACCCCCTTCCGGGGATGGACGCGCTAGTGCAACAGGTGTCCCAGTATTCGGTCTATAGCACTCTCGATCTCCGTAGTGCGTACCACCAGATCCCTATCTCTAGGGCGGATCGTATCTATACCGCATTTGAGTCGGGGCAGCGGTTGTACCAATTTACGCGATTGCCTTTTGGGGTAACGAACGGGGTCGCTTGTTTCCAGAGGGCCATGGATGACCTCGTTGCGCGGGAGCACTTAACCGATGTTTTCGTCTACCTCGATAATCTTACGGTTTGTGGATATGACCAAGGGCACCATGATGCTAATCTGAAGCGCTTCCTTGAGGTCGCGCAGCGGTATCACTTAACTATGAACGAGGATAAGTGCCAATACTCCCTACGCACGATAGATCTTCTGGGGTACACCGTGACCCATGGCTCTGTCGCTCCGGATAAGGAGCGTCTGCGACCTTTGCTCGACATGGCCCCTCCCTGTGATCGGGCGTCCCTGAAGCGCAACCTTGGGCTGTTCGCCCATTACTCCAAATGGGTGCAAAGTTTCTCCGCGAAACTTCGCCCCCTCGTGGCCTGCGACACCTTCCCCCTGAGTCCGGCCGCATTGGCGGCCTTTGAAGGCCTTAAGGCCGACATCGCCCGAGCCGCCGTGGCGACAATCGACGAGAGCGGCTCGTTCGTCCTCGAAAGTGACGCCTCGGATCAGGCCATCGCGGCGACCCTCTCCCAAGGGGGGCGTCCCGTGGCTTTCTTTTCACGGACTCTTACCACCGCTGAGCGGCGACACTCGTCCGTTGAAAAGGAAGCGTATGCGATCGTCGAGTCGATTCGGCGATGGCGCCCGTACTTACTCGGGTGGAGCTTCCAAATCATCACGGACCAGCAAAGCGTTGTGTTCATGTACGACACCTTACACGCCCAGCGCATTAAGAATGAGAAAATCACTCGCTGGCGTATCGAACTCGCCGACTTCTGTTACACCATCAAATATCGCCCGGGGAAGGATAACCAGGCCGCCGATGCCTTATCACGACCGGCTACATGTGCGGGTATCACCTCTTTGGAGGGCCTACGGGTGCTGCATGCCACTGCGGGCCATCCCGGCGTAACGCGTTTCGCTCATTTTGTGCGGTGTGGCAATCTCCCATACTCGATTGACGATATCCGCCGTATCTGTCGCGACTGCGCTATCTGCGCGGAAATCAAACTGCGTTTCTATAACCCACCCATGGGGACTCTGGTGAAGGCTACACGCCCGTGGGAACGCTTGGCGATGGATTTCAAGGGCCCATTGCCGGTGTCGAGCGGCTCTCGCTATCTGCTCACTATCGTTGATGAGTACTCGCGATTCCCCTTTGCTTATACGTGCGCGGACATGACTGCTGCCACGGTGATGCGATGCTTACAGAACTTGTTCTCAATGTTCGGTTACCCGGCCTATGTCCATACCGACCGGGGTGCGGTCTTCTTGTCTCAGGAGGTGCGCGGCTATCTGCTCCAAAATAACATTGCTTCTAGTTACACCACGCCGTACAGACCCCAGGCTAATGGGCAGATCGAACGCTTCAACGGGATTATCTGGAGGGCCGTCATGCTCAACCTCCGGACCCTCGGCCGGGGCCTCGATAAATGGGCTTGGTCGCTACCTGCGGCGTTGAACTCGATCAGGGCTCTCCTGAGTACGGCAACCAACCAAACTCCCCACGAGTGACTTTTCCACCACCCCAGGAGCTCGGGGTGTATACGGTCTTTGCCCAGTTGGCTCGCTGGGCCCGGGCCGGCCTACCTTAAACGGGCGGTTCGCGCGAGCAAGTACGACCCCCTAGTGGACAAAGTGCAGATTCTCCAGGCTAATCCTGAGCATGCTCGTGTGATGACGACTGATGGCCGTGAGACTACTGTCTCCGTCCGTCACCTTGCCCCTTGCGGGGTCGCCGACCTAAGTAGGGAATCGGACGAACCGATCGAACCCATCTATGAGACTATGGCCTCTCCCGACGCTCCCATCGCCGAAAGTCTACCGACCCTTCCCTCGCCGAGACTACCTGGGCCCGACGACTTGGAGTTACCCCCTTCGTCACCCGACCCTGTTGGCGCCTCCGACGCCGGGGACACAGGGATACGTGATGCCGTACCCGGGGAATTTCGGACGCGTGCTGGCAGAGAAATTCGCCGCCCGGCCCGATACGGTTGGGTCGACTGATGTTCCGCACCCTGTTCGTGCTGACGCTCACTCGCTTTTAGCCGCGCTGCCGTATAATTCTGACGGGGGGTGAATGTAGTGAAATCGTATTCGTACTGAACCCGGGGTGATGCTCGCTGCTCGTTGACACCACTAGGGGCGTGACTATAAGACCCGCTGCTGCGGACGGAGCTCCGAGACTTCTCCTGTGACACGTTACATCTAGTAGACTCGCTAACGGTACGCCTGCATAGAATATCCAGCTTGCTTGCATTGAATGTTATGAATTGGTCCCATGTGATGTCACATCGTATACTTATTGTATTTCCTACTTTACAGGATGATGTCATCTATCTATAATTCCAGTAATCTCTGTGTGTATGTCTGTGTGTGTGTGTGTGTGTGTGTGTGTGTGTGTGTGTGTTTGTCTGTGACCGCTGTTTCTCGACAACTACCGGTCCGATATACTTGAAACTTGCCAGGTATATTGCTGGGGACCTGAGGATGTGCCTTTTCAAGGTTTCATATTAATCGGACAATTAGTTACCGAGCTATGGCGATTAATTAGTAAAAGTAACGCAAGCCGTTCGCTTTGGCTTTGCGAATGGACCAAACCATTTCATGTAAATAGAGGGGGGGGGGGGGGGTTCTACCGTACTCGCAAGCCGTTCGCTTTGGCTTTGCGAATGGACCAAACCATTTCATGTAAATAGAGGGGGGGGGGGGGGTTCTGTGGTCGTTACTGCCACGTGGTTTCAAAGTTTTTTTTTGTTGTTGTTGTTTGCACGCATGTTTTTTTGCACCCACGTACGGGCACGCTCTAGTGATCTAAATGCAATTAAACCACCCGTTGGACTAAAGTTGTGTGGACCTGATTGGTTTTCCACAACAACATTCGTGCATTTGCAATTTACAATTGACATTCAGACTGAATGAGTATTTTTGCCCAAGTCTTTCACGATCCAGCTGTCTATGCCTGACGTTCGACTGAAGGTGAAACAGGAATGTGGAATTTATTGGTTCATGGTTTAGCATCCTCACAAAAAATGATCAAAACAAAACTTAAAGATCAAAACAGCAAAGGAAGAACCTTTTTCCCCTCTGATGTAGGTTGACCAACGTGATTGTAGCAGCAGGAATGGCAGGTATCTACATAGCTGTTGATGGAGTCAACAACTTATACAAACAAAAAGTTCATCATATGCATGAAGAGTCACTGCTGTTATAGAAAACGAATGGTGATTGCTGGTATGACCATCAGGGACTGATATAATTAACAGCTGTTGCCAATATGTTGAAAAGAGCATAAGAATACGTAATTTATCTAGAACGGCCCTCGGTAGAGCGCATACCTCCGCCAGGCTGAAAAGTTTGTTTTGTATCCCACTGATAGGTCGGATCTGGATCCGGATCCGGATCTGCATCATGACGTCAAGCAGAATCGAATCTGATTGTTCTTGTCACCTACCCAACTCGTTTGTCCGAATCTGTCCATAACCTTTTGAGATATCCTGCTCACAGACAGACAGACAAGGGTGACCGTCCACTTTTGGTGGCGGAGGTAATAAAGTGCAATAAAGAAAGAAAATGTACATCTGTAAAAACTATTCGACAAACATATTTCCTTAAACTAATCTCCAAAAGCCTAATTGAAAGGAAATGTCAAACTTGACAGGACACCAGGTATGAAATGGCAAGATAATTCAAAAAGATAATTGTGACGTTGACTTTATAAACGCCAATCAGGTCAGTGTTTTAAGAATCATTTCATCATGGAAGTATATCTTCCTGTCTGCAAGGCCTAGAAATAGTAGCATCACCACTCCATTTCTCTATAAACCTGACTGACAGGTTACAGAAAAATAACCGTGCAAAATGCACCTGCCAGATGACAGTACCAAAATATTCCTTTGGTGTTCGGAGCACAGATCATGAACCGAGAACACTTTCAAATGTCCATCTTCAGTCATGTTTTTGTTTTACACTTTATTGTTAAATCCCACCTCGCCTTTGGACAAAATTGATTTTGAATAGATAATCTTCTGGTGAAATTGCCAAAATCAAGACTCTCTGCTCACCTTCGCTCCATTCCTCTTTACTGCCACCTCTGGAACAAACTCCCACACTCTCTTCAGTCCCACTCCTCCCTCTAGGTCTTAAAAAAAGCTGTTCGCCACCATCTCTTATCTTCCCCCATCCAAAACCTTGATCTTTTCTACCCCCATTAATTCATCCCACATCCACTTTTTTTTTGGAAATCCCGACTTCTTTCTTTCCTGGAAGTCCGAGCAGTGTCCATGTGTTTTATACCTTTCCCACGCTTTCCCATGCCTCCTCCCCCAAGCCCTCCCGCTCCCACAGATCTCCGTTCTCTACTGTTGTACTTATGTGCTTCCCTCTCTCTCTCCCCATCTTGTCTCCTGCTCCCTTTATTGTATGCTTTGTGTGTCCATTATTTTTTTTTGTGATTGATGTTTTGATGATGATTTTGATGATGTTTGATGATTTGATGTTTTGATGATGATTGATGATTGATAGCTCTTACAAGAGCCTCCATCTTGTATACAAAAAAAATAAAAAAATAATTGTGCACTCCTCCCATCAGCCAACTTATCCCTCAATCTACCAACCTGCTAAAGTGTCATTGATGAAACCTTTCCCCATATGTGATTGCTTGTTTTATATCTGCAATGCACAGCAAGCCACCTGAAAAAGGTAAGCTCCTGAAAAGCCTTCAATTGCCGGAAATATAAATCTGATAGTTGGTTGCATTATCTGGTGGATGGCCGGATTGGGAAGTGCCTTATGAGGACATCTTTGGGAGATCAATTTTGCGCATTGAATATTTTGCGAGTTCTTCAAACACCAAGCCTAATCGACTACGAGAGTTTCCTTATTTTTCTGCCTTGAAACTTAGTAGTCATCCCCTGCTTGCCCATCACTTCCACTGATAATTACTTGGCTCTGGCCCAAGGGTTTTCCCATCACGAGGCTGCACCGATGCTTGAATGGTTTGCAGAGCCGACAAGTTTTTGTGGATGCTCGGTGCTGGATGTTGCAAGGGATAGCAGAAAGTGTTGATTATAAAGGTTAATACAATAATAACCGGTCTGGCTACACTCCTGTAATCCATATTCAGTGAAGGCAATGGTCCGTCCTTGGCTTGCAGAGCCACCTGAGCGAATGCGAATGATGCTACCGAAGATTTGCTTCATAATTTATGATGGAGATGGATCAACAACTGAGATTCCGCATCACTCATCTTTGGAGATTCCAAGGAGAATTTGTGGGCTGAGGGACAGGGCGAGAAGGAATAAGGATGGCTATAAGTTGCATTGTGAGATTTCAAAAATAATATTATACTATTGTTCCTTCACCTTCAATTATTTAATTATTCCTTCATTACCTTAATATCTTGGAATTTGTCAGGGGTTACTGCAAAAGAACTTCACACTGTGTTACGTTCAAATACATCCCGATCGGTTATCTCGACATTTAACCACATACGATCCATTTGGTAATTGGAGTGTGGCTCTGGCAGACATTGCCTTTTGGTTTTATCTATATGTGTGCTTTCAATTTTTGAATTTCACAAGAAGTGCAAGTAGACAAGACGGTCGTCAAACTGGGTGTCACATCTGCCAGGTTAAGATCATTCAACGTCTTTTCCGAAGAGTACGCAAGCTATCGCCATCACCTTGAACAAATGACAAATTCCTTCTCTACCATGCAGGGGGCACTGCATCGGCGGCACAGCTGTGCCCCCTACAGATTGCCCTCCTGAACCACGGTATATGCCCACCTATCTTTAATGACACCCTGAACATAGGTACAATGTTTAATAACGTCTTTCGAGCCTTGTCCGATCTATCACCATGCCATTGTCTTTCATGCAATTTATAATATTATAATCTAATGCACAAGAGGCATTTCAGAACCTAATGACACATAGCATTCATTAATTTGACATATTTGATACATTAGATGTATATCATGTTTTTTTTTAAGCTTGTGCAGTCTCATACGCAGGTTTTTTTTTTCAATAATTACCTGTTTTTTTCTTCTTCTTTTTTTTCACATGTGCTGTGTGTGCATTCATGGTTATGTCATGTAACCCTGAGGATGCTCTTTTTTCTGAACACCCACAGTTACATGAATCCTGAGGATTCTTTCCTCATGGAGGAGGACATTATTTAATATATGTGCAAGCTTCCTCCTCCCCAGCCAGCACGTACATCAGCTGGGAAATACGTGGTTTTGATGGCTTAAACTGGCCTTGGGTTCTGGGTGTGTTTTTTAAAACTGGGTACCACATGGGTCTCATCTGGGCTGCCGATGTAATTCTGCAACTTTAGAACGACACTCTTTGACGTCATATCCCACCTTATTATATGTTACAAAGCTGGCTGGGGCCCACGTGGGTTTTCGTCGGTTAGATGAGCTGAACTGGACTTGGGCTTTTGAGTGGGCTTTGAACTGGATCCTATGTGGGTCCCAGCTGGGTCAAGCCAACGTTATATTCCGAAGTTTAAAAAATGGCAGCTATATATATAATCTTCTGTAAATTGCATTTCTTAAGAATCATATTAAAATCCAATGCCTGTTGTTATTTTAACTGTGGAAGCTGTTTTTGTAACAACAAAAAAAAACAAATTAAGCAATACATGCAGGTGTGTCTATATAAGTTAATACGAACGAGAATTGGCTTCTGTCGTTCGTGAGACCAGTCCATTTTCCTCTTGTCCTCCATTCCCCACCCCTTCCCGATACGTTGTGGAATGGAAGAGCCCAGAAGAGGAACTCGTTATACCTCTTCATGGAGCACCAAGCAGGTTGTTGTAGAGCAGATATTGTAACTCGAGTTTCAGGATAAGGTTATCAGTATAAGAATCTCTTTACTCGACATCTTGTATGTAGTGGTGTATGTTATTGGTTGAATTGACATTTTATGTCCTTTGGTGCGGACATGTGGCTGAGCTGTACAGAGTACATGGCCAGGCCTAGATGTTGAAGTGTGACAAACCTTGCTATGGGTCTCAGCAGTGCGTGCTGGGTGGGTTCACATCACTCCCTACCCACTTCCAACCATATAATGTACTTGAAAGAAGGAATAGTCAGCAAACATGTGAAAAAAATCATTTGCATAGCGAGCAAATCACCTAAGGGATGAGTTCGGCGAAAATCAGAAAAATAATAATAATTAAAAAATCAATACAATAACTTCATAAAATAATAAAATATAAATAAATAAATAACCAGCTATCAACAACCTATAATTGCGAAATAACATGTTGAGGATATAAGTCCTTATTTTGGAGCAAGGCAGAAGCTTGTGTTGAACATTTTCCAAAAAAATGGATTTACCAAATTGATGATTTACACTTTGATGGTAAACGATGAGCAGCATATATTGAACCGAAGTAAAGGAATCAGATTTAATTGATTGGACAAATAGGATTCATTGATAAAAACATCCACAATGCAGTGGGTGAGAAAGCTCGATTTGCTCTTTGACTCTTGTGGAGAGGAAGTGCAGACAAGGAATATCCGTGGAGATTTGTTATGTCCGAGAGTGAAGCTTCTTGGGCCGTTGGTAAGCGAAGCGGCACCATTTGAAGGGACATGGCTGGATGCGCTGAGCGTGGTCATCCCTCAAGGCTCAGGTCCTCAGATTTAAGGCACCTGGAATACCAAGCAAGCTGGGAGGAAAAAAAACAACTAATTGAGCTTGTAGGTGCTAATGCCAGCGCAGCAAGATTGGCCTGCTCAGTCAATTTGTATGTGTCACTATTACTTTCTGCTGCGCCTTGCTCCATTACTGGGGAGGATATAGCTGGAGTGTTCACGCTCAACAAACTGGGAAATGTTCCTATTTGCTCTACTCTCTTGTAAACAACGTCCATGTTTGGGGCCAATTTCAATGACATCAGGACGAAGGTGCCTTGCACCTTGACGGGCGTACCTCGTTGCATGCTCCTCGGGAAATTTAGCCCATGTAGTTATTAGACGTGTACACAAATATGGCGGGTATTTTCACCTGCCCCATCCATGCTTAGATAAATAAATAGGTGATAACATGGAACACCGAGTCATGTGTACAAGAGATGATTGCACTATTTAAGCTTCTCTGATATGGGTTATGCCATTTGTTTAAACTATGAATTTGAACAAATAGTTGTTTTTTTTGTATACAAGATTGAGGTTCGTGTAAGAGCTGACATTATCACAAAAAAAAAAACAGACACATAAAAAACATATATTAAAGGGAGCGGGAGACAAGATGCGGAGAGACAGGGAAGCACACAAGCACAACAGTAGAGAACAGGGACATCGGGAGATCTGTGGGAGGGAGAGAGTTTGGGAGGAGGGGGCAGGGGAGGATGGGGGGAGAGGTTAAAAAAAAACCACATGGACACAGCTAGAACTTCCAGGAAAGAAGTTGGTATTTCGAAAAAGTGGATCTGGGGTGAAATTAATGAGGGTAAAAAAAAATAAAGGTTTTGGATGGGGGAAGATAAGAGATGGTGGTGAACAGCTATTTTGAAGACCTGGAGGGAGGAGTGGGATTGAAGAGAGTGAGGGAGTTTGTTCCAGAGGCGGGGGAAAAGAGGAATGAAAGGGTGAAGGTGAGATGGAATCAAATAGCTCTTGACAAGACACCAAAAAGGTTTAAGTTCAAAAATTTTCAGTTCATATATTCCTGCAGTACTCACAAGGTGTGCCAGAAAGCATCTGCCAAAATCAAGACTCTCTATTCACCTTCACTTTTTCATTCCCCTTTTCTCCCGCCTCTGGAACAAACTCCCTCACTCTCTGCAATCCCACTCCTCCCTCCAGGTCTTCAAAACAGCTGTTCACCACCATCTCTTATCTTCCCCCATTCAAAGCCTTGATCTTTTATACCCCCGTTGATCCATGCCAAATCCACCTCCTTCAAATTCCTGGTTTTCTTTCCTGAAAGTCCTTGTAGTGTCCATCTTTTTCTGAAAGATCTTCCGATGTCCCTATTCTCTACTATTGCTTTCCTCTCCCTCTCCCCTTCTTGTCTCCTGCTCCCTTTATTATATGTTATTTGTGTTAGCTCTTATCTGAGCCTCGACTAAATATACAAAAAAAAAACTGCCTGTGAAAAAAGCCTAGGCCCGACGGACAATTAATGGGTTTAAAAATATTGAGTGATTTTAACAGCGATATATCAGGGCAGCATTATATTCCTATTTACGCAATCAATAAACCATTGAAATTAAAGTGTAAAGTGTTATTCCATATAATCTAACCATTATTTATTTAGTTAACAGCACTGAGCTGAATACTGTATATAGATTGAGGGCTCATCATGTAAGTTTAAATTGCACCAATTGTAGGATTCGGCAATGGTAATGCACTCGATTAGTGATCTGAATTTGTTAAGGTCATTGCCTATTTGAATCTTAGCTTGGTGTTGGCTAAGCGATTAGGGTGCCGGCTTGGGATCTCTAGGATCCTGGGTTCGAATCCCAGTTGATCGCGGAATTATACACCAGGGGGGTTGACTCAGCCTGTCATCCTTCCGAGGTTGGCAAATTGAGTACCAGCTCACTGGTAATTCCCTGTGTGTCGCAAGAGGCGACTAACAGGGTTGGCGACAGGAAGGGCATCCGGCCATAAAACATTGCTCCAAAAAGGGGACCAAGGTGCCCAAAAAAAAGGGGACCACGGTGCCCGAAAAAGGCCAACCCCTGCTCTGTGGGGAAAAATGGCTTCTGAAGATGGTTCTTCTCTTGCCTATTTTATTCTTGTTTTTGTTTACAGAGTCGAGGCTCATGGAAGAGCAAGAACGCAGAACGGATCAGGTCGCAACATAACAAAAGGAACTGCAGAAAGAGAAGGGGGAAATGGCAACAGCAGGGCCGATGGAGAAAATACATGGAGATGGACAAGCAAGGTATGCGGATAACGTTGAGGGGTATGGGAGAACGTAAGGGTTAGGGTTAGGGTAAACCCTAACACAAACAAGATCGATACACAAGCAAAAGAGGAACAAATCAGTAGAGATGATCAGTGATTCTGGAAGCAGGAATTGGTACTTTTTATTATCTTTTGAGGTGTGCAAGTAAGAATTGTTACCTTTTGCAACGATACCTCTCACCGCCGACTGCGAGCATGTGATGCCCATCGCCCACCTTTGTATCCCTCCTCCCATAAACCTATCCCCACCTACTAACCCCCAGAGTATTTAACGGTTGGGGCACGTTTCCCCCCAGGTACTCCCAGATGAAGAACACCGAGTAGTTTAAACGTCGGACTTGGGCATTTCCCATGGACATTATTGTTGCGGATATGAGGACTGTATATTTTTTTTGATTGTGTGAATTATTATTATTGTTTAGTCTGCGCCTCCTGCCTCCGGAGCTGTGTAAAGGTCAAAAGGGCGTCCCATAATTAGTCCACAAGCATACACGTCAGCCAATAAATAGAATACCCCTGTTCGATAGTTATATCTTATTCTGTGTTTTAGGGTAAGGCTGTGTCTCCCATTAATTGAAATACTCCATTGCACCAGTGAAAGAGATAGATTCCCTTCATTCCCATTCCCAAAACCTCCATTCCCCCTTTTCGTCGATTGGCAATTACCTCCCCTCCAATAACCGCCATTGACCACGAGGCAGGGTCGGAGAAGAAAGGCGTGTCTCCACCTCGTCATAGAGGGGAGGAGTGAGCCAGCCCCACTCGACCAACCATGAGCCAGGGGTTTGGCTAGGGAGGGCGGAGGAAGAGCTATCGGGGAGGTTCGCAAAGGTTGAGGGGCGGGGCCTATATAACCCACGGCAGGGCGTTTCCCAAGGCAGATGAGCTTTTACAGGCAGACGAGAGGGAGTCCAAGCCGTTGAGAAGAGAGAGGGTCCAAGAAAGAGCTGAGTTGTGAGGTCCAACAAGCAGAGATCATTCAAGGAAGCACCAAGCCTGCTATTCGTCACCTTGCTCGTGAGCGGCAGCGTCTACGGCAGCAGCAGCAACAACGCTCGCCAACCGCTTAGGGACCTGGACGGCAGTTCGGAGCAGGGCCGCGAAGGAACGGCGGCTGCCCAACGTGCGGATCGTGCTGCCGGACCCAGTGGACTTTCCTCTCCTTCCAGCCAATTCCTGTCATCATTCCCCGTGTGAGTCGTCTTCGTTTGTTCTGTCCTGGGTAGGTAATTAAGTCTGTATAAGCTAAAGATTGCACTGTGTCACCTGCGTCTTATGTGTTGTAAATAAACGTGACTGCTTGCTTCCTACTTATATGTGTAAATAATAAATCCAATTACTCTTCTGTCCGTCTTCTCGTCTTATTCCTTTTCCTCTTTGCATTCGGTCGTTTTAGAGTTTTCCAGATTGGGCAGCTGCGGTGCGATACGGCCAAAGTTTGGGGTGAATCGGGTGAGTTGGGGAAGAATCGGGGGAACTGTTAGGTCGTGGTAATACACCACCGCTCGGTCAAAATAACATCTTAACCGCGACAGTAACATTATTATAGTTGTCCGTGCCTGCACTCTCAAGGTTATGGATTAGTTTACTCACCGTCACAATACTTTTGCTAATATGGTGTGAATGATAAGAATCAATACTGCTTTAGTGTAAAACGTGAGCAACCCAAAATGGTTGTTTGAATACGTTTTGGAATCAAGCCAAACATTCGCACATTCCCTCAGGAAATGCATCGGGGTAGGAAAGGGAGGCGTTACCTCGAAGGATAAATTCTCGTTGATGATGAAAAGAGGATGCCTTACTTTTCCGTGATGCTTTTTCTTCGAGACAATGTTGCTGTAAACACTTATAATTTTCATAAAGGTCACATCCTGCTGTGAAACTATTTTCTTGTTTTGTTTAATGCCGAGTTCATTCCAGCTGAATGCAGATATTTCCTGGCCTGCCCTCGCATTGCTGGGCTCTCGCACCTCTCCAGAGAACCCTTTGTTTCAGGTTATTGATCCTCAATGAATGACCGCCATGCTCACTTGCTTTACCCTCTAAAAACCCCTTTCCAACACTCCAAAATAGTGGAAAAACCCTGCATGTAATTATGATTTTTAATTATAGTGATGTTAATCGTTTTATTTTAACACTCAGATGATAAAATATTTAAAGACAAGACCGTAGGCAGGTTGGTGGTCTTTCTGTCTTCGACCGACTCCTCTCTGGCATGCCCTCCCCCCTCCCCCCTCCCCCAGCTGTGTCTGTGCTCTGTCCTCCAAATACTCCTACAGGTCGCACAAGATCTGCCAGCAACCCTCTTATGGTTAAACTGCCAAAATCAAGACTCTCTGCTCACCTTCACTCCTTCATTCCTCTTTTCTCCCGCCTCTGGAACAAACTCCCTCACTCTCTGCAATCCCACTCCGCCGTCCAGGTCTTTAAAACAGCTGTTCACCACCATCTCTTATCTTCCCCCATCCAAAACCCTGATCTTTTCTACCCCCACTAATTTCACCTCAATCCACTTTTTTGAAATACCAACTTCTGTCCTGGAAGTCCTTGGTGTCCTTATGTTTTATACTTCTCCCACCCCCTTCCCACGCCTCCTCCCCCCAAGCCGTCTCCCTCCCACACATCTCCCTGCTCAAATGTTGTTTGTGTGCTTCCCCATCTCCCCCCATCTTGTCTTCCGCTCCCTCTTTTTATATATTTTGTTTGTGAAACAAGCATTCTGAGTATTGCGCTGCAATACATGTCCCCTACCGGCAGTCTGTCGTCCGGAAAACTGTTGGGGAAATTACCAAGGGTTATTCACCCACAGATTCTGAATCGTTCCCAATCGCTAATTACCTCAGGACGGGCTCACCTGTGATTCACACTCGGGACTTCGATTTATACACCTTGTGGACAGGGCAGCAAAGCACCATAAATAAGTTGTTGAAAAAGAACCTTTCGAGTCGCTAAATATCAGTAATTTATTATATTTTCATGTTCACGATCAATGATCGATGTGTATGTATATGTTGCTTGGCTTGGCTCCGCCCCTCCCGAAAGCGCGCGCTGTGTTGACGTTCGCGAGACGAGGCTGAGGGCGCGCGGTGTGGCTTGAGGAGAACTCGAGAATAAACAAGAGATATCCATTTTTTATATAAATATTTTCGTTTAATTAACGATATCTGCCAAACCACGTGCCCTATCGCAAATTCCAAAATGACATTTTAGTAGATTGACATGCTGAACAGATCTGTGAAGTTTCCCCTCGATTGGATCAAAAATGAGGGAGCAGCTCGGTTTTAAAGGTTCATGCTTAAAAACGTCATAACTCTGAAACCATGTGATGCATGACGTCATGCTCGCTGACTTTTTTGTTCATCTGGTAATTCCCTGCTTGTCGTTAAAGGCGGCAAAAAGGGTTGGCGTCAGGAAGGGCATCCGGCCGTAAAACATTGCTTCAAATAGGGGACCGAAAAACAACAACAACCACGGTTCCCGAAAAGGCCAACCCCCGCTTGCGGGGAAAAATGGCCTCTAAAGGTGTTTTTTTTATTTATTTATTGGTATGCGATTCTGCCTGCAAAGTTCGGCCTCGATCTGTTCAGCCGTTGCAGAGAAAAAGGGGCTTTCGTGTTTTCACGAAAAACAATATGGCGGCCGAACCACGTGACCTGTGACGTAATAATTACCATCAAAATATTCTACAGAGCGAGTCCCTCCTATGGTGAAAATTTGATCTCAATCGGTCCTATTATTGCAGAGAAATTGGTTTTTAAAAGAAATTAAAACTTAAAATGGCACTGAGTTAAGGATCATCAGAGTGATCACAATTCCCAAAGTTCAAAGTGCCATAACTTTGTTAAAAATGATCGAAACGTCGTGAAGTTCGTACTTGATCTGTAACTTATCATGAGGAAACCATGTGCCAAGTTTGACATCATTAGCATTGAGTTGAGAAAAAAAGTCCGGAAAACTGTTCTTTGCGTGACGGAAGGAGGGACGGCGGGCAAACCTATAGTCCCCTCCGGTGTATACCGGGAGGGGACTAATAAATGTTAGCTCTTTCACGAGCCTCGATTCTGTATACAAAAAAGAAAAGAAAAAAAAAAGCGATGATGGATTCCATGACCTTGCTGATGATTGGTGGCAAGCCGATTGGTCTGTAGTTGTAAGGATCTATTTTTGCACCTTTTTAATATAAAGCGGTGATGTTGGCTGATTTACAAGCAGATGGTAGATGACCTTGAGCAAAAGAGAGGGTGAAGAGAACAGAGAGAGGGAGTGAAAGAGCGGCAGAGCAGGATTTTAGGACCCGTGGGCTGATGCCATCTGGTCCAGTTGCAGAATCAGAGTCGAGGTTTGACAGAAACTTATCCACCTTGTCAGGAGAGAATGACACAGAGTCCAGGAGAAGCTGGGTAAGATGGGTTCAGAGAGAGATGGGTTTGCGACACAAGATTTTGAGGCAAACACAGAGTTGAGGCATTCCGCTTTTTCACTTGCAGAGTCAGCTGTGTAGCCATTCAAGGGAAGGGAGGGGATGGAAGGGGAACAACCACCAGAAACAGATTTGACCAGACGCCACCAGGATTTGGAGAGGGAGACAGGTTTGAGAGTTCAGTCTTGAGAGTGGAGAGATAGTGCTTCCTGGCTCTCCTGAGGGTAGACACACACACTTGTTCTGGGCTTTGTAAAAGGAACTGAGATTGCCTTCAGTTGGATTTTCCTTCACAGAGGCAAAGGCAAGTTGTTTTATGGCAACTGCCTCACTACAAGATTCAGTGTACCATGGACGGGAGGAAGGGTATGACAACTGAAGACGAGATGGGATAAATCTGTGCATGATAGAGAGCAATTTTCTTTGGAAGAATTCCCAGGATGAGTTGATGTCAGAGGCAGTAGAGATGGGGGACCAGTCCAAGTGATTGATGGCGGCTGCTTGAAGACCGTGCCAGTCAGCCTGAGTGAAATGCTAGGCTCGTCGACGCTGAGGAGGCTCTCTGAGAATGGCCAGAAACATGTCCACTTTAACAAGCACATGATCAGTAGAACCGATTGGAGCAGAAGAAGAATGGCAGACATTTGCAGGGAAGTTAGTCATAACCAAGTCGAGAAGAGATGATGTACCATTGAATGAGATCCGGGTCTGGAAATTGACAGATTGTGTCAGTCCCAGTGAGTCGCAGAAGTCCTTTGCTGAGGTGCAATGGCTGGTGTGAGAGGTACCCACACCCAGCCAGCTGGCATGATGACAGTTGAAGTTGCCACATACAGTCACGTGAAAAAGTAAGTACACCCCATGTAAAGTTTTGACTTTTTGAACATATTTTAACATACAGCTATTTGAACTTCATTTCAACAATATTGATAGATAAAGGTGATATAATATAACAAATATCATGAAACATTTACATTTTGTAGTCCATTATATAATTTAAATAAACATAAATGCAAATTTCGCAGGTGGAAAAAGTAAGTACGCGCTTTCGGGAGGGGCGGAGCCAAGCCGAGCAACATATATATACACATCGATCATTGATTGTGAACCGGAAAATATAATAAATTACTGATATTTAGCGACTCGAAAGGTTCTTTATCAACAACTTATTTTCTCGTGCTTCTGCTGACCTGTCTGCAAGGTGTATAAATCGAAGCCCCGAGTGCGAATCACAGGTGAGGCCGTCCTGAGGTAATTAGCGATTGGGAACGATTCAGAATCTGTGGGTAAATAACCCTTGGTAATTTCCCCAACAGTTTTCCGGACGACAGACTGCCGGTTGGGGACATGTATTGCAGCGCAAAACTCAAAATGCTTGTTTATTTTGTATTTCACTTTAAGACATCAAACAAAGGGTAAGAGGTTTGGGGAAAAGTAAGGGGTGAAAAAAAAATTTCAGAGAGAGATCGAACATGAATAACAAAAGACCATACGATGGGGCTGGGCAGGCCTCGAGGCTAACCAGACCCCAAAACACGTACAACCAAACAGACTGATTAATACACAATTGTGCACGAAATGAAAAACACGATCGAACTAGAAACAGTAGACACAAACGCAGCAAAACAAAATACTTAACTTTGAGAAAAAAACAAAAACAAACTTAACTTTGATCGCCGTGGATGAGCTCAGATGACACACAACCTCACCCGGGGAACCGGAAATTGACCTTATGCATTGACGTCATGAAGCACCTAACAACCAATCGCGACGCCATCTTAGAGGGCAAACAAAGGCCCTGACGACGCGTTCATGTGCGAGTCAACTGCGATCGCAACTAATTGCGTCAACTAATTGCGTCAACTAACTGCGTCAACTAATTCCACATGGTGAATGAATCATAAAAATTATTTTTGGTGAAGTAACAATGGATATAGTAATGTTTGAAATGTTTCTGTAGAAATTTATACACTAAATATTTTCTGTGAACAATAAATGAAGCTGCACATGATATGTGTACATATGTTTTGAAGCTGACACAACTGTGACAATAAAACTGCTGCAACTTTATATTACTTGTCATTTTGTTTTGTTTCATGTGCGTATTTAACAATGTGTATCATGAATAAGGCAATACTGTTGATCCATAAAATAACACTTCCATGATAAATCAGTCCATAGGAACTACTCCTGGACAAAGATTTACGAGAGCACACGCAACTTGTCCGATTTTGTTCACAGTTGCTTCTGACGATGTCCCATCATTTATCAGTGTGACGGGAATGCGATTTTGGAGTACAGTATATTTTTGTTTCACCATTCCAATTACCCGTTCAACATGGATCCGAACACAAGAAAGTTCTCTGCTCCAGTCAACTTCTACTTTTTCAAGTTGCTTCTTTCCCTTGGTGAATGGGGGCACCTTGGGGGCACCTTCACCTCGGCTATCGCCATTCCACAGTATTCATCAACAAAAAAACCACCATCGGCAAGCACAAGATCTCCTGGCATTAGTTTATTCATGAGGTCACTGTTTTCCATTATCTCAGTGTCTGTTGCCCTTCCTCCCCAACACTTGCTTAGGAAGCATATTGAGCCCTGTGGTGTTATACCAATTAGAAACTTTACAGTTGAATGGTGCTTGTAGTTGCTCCACACTTGTGCCCTTGCCAGTAAATCGGACGGCTGCTCTATAAACACTTCAGTGCAGTCAATAATAACTGCACATTTCCTGAAAAATTACCTGAACGATGATGGCATACTGAGACGTAGAGCGTCACGACTGGGCCAGTGTATCAGCGACTGAGTCTTTACAAACATTACATCAAGAACGCGGTGGAAGTTTCGTGAAACAGTTGACTGGCTGACTCCGAATCTGTAAGCTAGGTCCTCGTCAAAAATGTTCGATCGCAACTTCATGAGGAACATTAGCACTTGACCAAACTTTGTGAGTTTTTTACACGTTGGGAGAGCACATGATGTAAACGTGAAGAGTGGCAAAAAAATTGCTCAAGAAGGAAGTCCCGTGTAAAATCGGAGTTTTGCATCGTTGCTCTGAAAGTGTTCTTCCTGCAGACCTGTTGCTCTTATCTTTTCTTCCAGGCCACACACTTGAGTTCTGAGGGCAATATTGTCCTTCTGTAGTTCCTCCACGTTTTTTTCCAGTGCACGAATGTCTCTGAAAGACAGTTCCGTTTGTGTTTCAGTCCCTCCAACAGGTGGATCCTGCTCATGAATGGGGCACTGCTCAGGATTTGCATTGTGTAGTTCTAGCAGTATTGCTGCAGTAGCCATGTTGTCTGCCTTCCTGTTACGCTGCTGTGATCGCTCATATCGGTGAAACACTGACACTGAAGAGGAGTGACAGCTGGTGTAGCCCATCTTCTGTGTAGGTGCCCAGTCAGGGTTGGCGATATCATGTAGGTAGGCTGGCTTTCCTGTAAAATGTGAGACAAAAAAGTGGAACAAAATTATGTCAAATTGTTAGGGAATGCATGTTATGCAAAGGCATAACATACAGTAAATACTGGACTTCACTTACCTTATTTTGATCAGTTTCTTCACCATGACGTATATCTCAAGATAATTTGATGAGTCACTAATTTTAGCATGATTGTGAAGTTAAGTCGCATATCAACTCCTGTACGCTTAATATTCAGCACTTCTTTACGTCATGCACATGCTCTGGATAAGTAAAGAGGAGGATATGACTTAACGTTATTCCATTATGATGGCAATCATTTAAAAAAAAATGTCTATCAAGCTGGTGCAAGGAATGTTGATGTGACAGAGAGGTCATAACATAACTTAGACTGTCGACTGTAGTAAAGTTACTTGTTAGTTAACTACTAGCATTGTTGGAATCCTCAAAATTAAAAAGGTTGCAATTCCAAAGCTTGAGATTACCACTAATATCACTCGTTACTAGTGGAAATAACAATCACCAGATGCCTCTCTTACGTTCAGTTATTTCAGAGTATGAATGAATGCAGCCGTCTGTTTTTGCCAGGGGCGTCGCCAGGGATTTTGGGCCACTATGAAGCACGCACGCACATTTTTTCCCCGACATTTTTGCCAGGAGGTTGAAACAATGCTTATATTTCTGCATAAAGTATGGAATTCACTATTTGATGCAAGACTGATACCCACACAATAAATGTGCCCAAGGCCATCTTTTACAGTCGAAATGTAATTTTAATGGTAAGAATTACAACATACATTAACCTCTTCAATTAAAATTATTAACATTATCATCTATAGAATGATATAATAATAATAATAATAATTCATTTATTTTGTATAGCGCTTTTCAAGAAGCCCAAAGGCGCTTTGACAGAGTGCAAAACATAATGCATAACAATACATGAAAACAACAATTGCAAAAAGACAAGAATCAATAGGGAAATATTTAAAGCAAAAGGAGGGAGAAGGAGAAGTGATAGTCAGGGGTTAAATGCTGTGGGTTGCATGTTGAATGCAGTGTTGAACAGGTGGGTCTTTAGTGATGTTTTGAATGTGGTGAGTGAGGAGGAGTCTCTAATGGTGTGAGGTAGTGAGTTCCAGAGGGTGGGAGCAGCGATGGAGAAGGCCCTGTCCCCCCAGGATCTGAATTTGGTCTGGATGGGGGGGAGGGGGGGGGTCAGGAGGTTGGTACCAGCAGAGCGGAGGTTGCGGGTGGGAGTGTGTCTGGAGAGGAGGTCAGCCAGGTAGGATGGGGCCAGGTTATGGAGGACTTTGTATGTCAAGAGGAGGATTTTGTACTGGATTCTCTGGGGGATGGGGAGCCAGTGAAGCTTGTAAAGGACGGGGGTGATGTGGTCACGGGTCCGGGAATGGGTGAGTAGACGGGCAGCGGAGTTCTGAATGTATTGGAGTTTATTGGTGATTGTTGAGGGTGAACCATAGAGGAGGCTATTGCAGCAGTCCAGACGGGAGGTGATGAAGGCGTGGATGAGGGTTTCTGCAGCCATGGAGGAGAGGGATGAGCGGAGACGGGCAATGTTTTTCAGGTGAAAGAAGGCTGACTTTGTGATCTGTTTAGTGTATTTGTCGAAGGAGAGGGTTTGGTCAAAGATGACGCCAAGATTCCGGATGTGAGGGGAGGTGGATACTGGGATACCGTCGATGTTGAGGGCAAAGTTATGGGTGGATCTTGTGAGCGTTTTTGGGCCAATGATGATTATTTCAGATTTATCATAGTTAAGTTTGAGGAAGTTGATTTGAAGCCAGGATTTTATTTCAGTGATGCAGTTTGTCAGGATAGAGTGGGTGTCAGTGGAGATGGACTTGGTGGAGATGAAAAGCTGGATGTCATCGGCGAAGCAGTGGAATTGGAGACCATGACGGCGGATTAAGTGACCGAGGGGGGACAGGTAAAGGATGAAGAGGAGGGGGCCAAGAACTGAACCTTGGGGGACACCTTGGGGGAGGGGAGCAGTGGGGGATTTGCAGTTATTGATGGAGATGAACTGGCATCTGTCAGAGAGGTATGATTTAATCCAAGAGAGGGCAGTGCCGGTAACGTTAAAGGTGGATTCAAGTCGGGTGAGGAGGATGGTGTGATCGATGGTGTCAAAGGCAGCGCTGAGGTCGAGGAGGATGAGAATGTTGAGGTTGCCAGCGTCAGAGGAGAGGAGAAGGTCATTGGTGATTTTGAGGAGAGCAGTTTCAGTACTGTGGTTGGAGCGGAATCCGGATTGGAATGTTTCATACAGGTTATTGGCAGAGAGGTGATGTTTGAGTTGAGTGGCTACAGCGCGTTCCAAAACTTTTGACAGAAGGGGTAGGTTGGAGATGGGTCTGAAGTTGTTTAGGGTGTCAGGGTTTAGACCAGGTTTTTTTAGAATGGGGGTAACAGCAGCAATTTTGAGGGAAGGTGGGACGATGCCTGTAGACAGGGAGGAGTTTATTGTTGCAATAAGTGGAGAGAGAGCAGGGAGGGAGGCCTTGACAAAGCTGGAGGGGATGGGGTCAAGAGTGCAGGTGGCAGTTTTCATTCCTATGAGGAGTTCAGAGAGGTCAGTAGGGGAGATTGGGGAGAACCGAGACAGGGGATGGCAGGACAAGGGGGGGCAGGTGGTTGGAGGGGGAGTGGGTGCGGCGGTGGTCAAGCTGTTGTAGATGTTGTCAATTTTGCGTTGGAAGAAAGAGAGGAAGGAGATGCAGTTGTCTACTGTGAATGACTGGGTGGTGGTGTTCAGGGGGCGGAGGAGTTTGTTTATTGTCGAGAAGAGTGCTTTTGGGTTTCCGGAGCCAGAGTGGATAATTTGAGAGTAGTAGGCGGAGCGGGCACGGGAGAGGGCATCTTTGTAGTGTTGTAGGTGGTCCATGTCGGCTTGGGAGTGAACTGTGAGACCTGTTTTATTGCGGAGTCTTTCAAGTTGGCGAGCACGAGTTTTCATCAGGTGGAGTTCAGGGGTAAACCAGGGAGCAGAATGGGTGAAAGAAACTGTTTTGGTTTTTACAGGCGCAAGCTGGTCAAGGCAGGAGGAGAGAGTGTGGTTGTAGTAGTCAGTGAGGTCGGAAGGGGTGTGGAGGTCAACGAAGGGAGAAGTGGACATTTTTTCAGAGAGGGTGGATGAGAATGAGGTAGGTGAAAGAGCGTTTAGCTTACGGAAGTTGATAGTGCGATAATGCCTTGGTGTTGGGGTGGGGATGTTGATGGTCATAGTGATGGCTACGTGGTCAGAGAGGGTGAGGTCGGAGCCAGAGAGATGGTGCAAATTTAATCCAGTGGAGCAGACAAGGTCCAAAATGTGACCACGGATATGGGTCGGAAAGTTGACATGTTGAGTGAGGTTAAAGCAGGTGAGTAAATCAGTGAAGTCAGTGGTTATTGTGGAGTCAGTGGAGTCCATGTGGATATTGAAATCACCAAGGAGGAGGATTGAGGGGGAGAGGGAACATAGCTGTTTCAGAAAGTAGGAGAAGTCACACAGGAATGATGGGTGTGGTTTGGGAGGGTGGTAGACGACAGCCATGACTGACTGCGTGCGACCAGAGAGTTTAAAAGCCAGGTGTTCAAATTATGAGGATGATGATGAGGCGATGGGGATGAGGCTGGTCCTGATGTCTTGATGGTGGATAACGGCAATTCCACCACCTTGGCTCTCCGAGCGTGGTTTATTGACGTAGGAATATCCATTGGGTGTGGTGAGGTTGAGTGTGTAGTAGTCCAGAGGTTGTTGCCAGGTTTCGGTGAGACAGAGAAAGTCCAGTTTGTTATCCAGGATGTATTCGTTCAGGATGAGGCATTTGTTGTTGAGGGATCGGGCGTTGAATAGGGTGAGCTTGATGTTGTTTTGAACAGCAGGGATGAATTCAGGTGAATAAGACAGGGTTCGTAGGCAGGAGGTGCGATTGTGTGCGTTGCTGTGACCAGGTGCGCTGGGACGAAGAGTGAGAGTGCGCTGAGCCAACCAGAGGACGGGGATGGAGTGACCTGATTGCAAATATACAAACTTACGACCGGAGCCACGGTGAATGTACCTGGGTCGTCGTCGGAGTCCATTTGATTTGATGGCAGAGATGCATGATGGGGTGGAGTGGGTATTGAGCAGAAGGAGCCTTGCGGCGGAGTACCGCAGAGCCATGCCAGGCAGGAGCGGAGAGACGAGACGAGGCCAAGGTTGAGGAGGTGAAACAATGGTCCCAACCCACGGGAGCGGGCCCGAGGAAACGAAGGAGCCAGGTCGGTGAAGCCAGGAGCAGAGCTGGGACCAAGCAGAGGGCAGGCAGGAGCAAAGAGACGATCACGAGGCCAAGGTTGATCACGGCAAAGCGGCAAATGCAGCGGCAATCGACCGCCGCCGCTACAAATCAAGATCAAGGCGGGAAACCGCCACCAAACCGCTGCGATGGTCACAACCCACGAGAGTGTGCCAGAGGAAACAGCGAGCAGGCGAAGGAGCCGGGCAGGCGAAGCAGGGAGCAGAGCCGGGGCTATGCAGAGGGCAGACTCAATGGCCAAAAAATCCGCACGACCACCAAAAAAAGCAAGCAACTGACAGTGGCCCGGTCGAAGAAGCGGCGAGCATGTGACGCCTGCGTCCTCTTCATACCGGACCGGAAGCGAAGGTAATATAACAGACCGGATATAACAAACAATATAATAAAATCAGCAGCAGAGTATACATACAAGTATACATACCAAGTGTAGTGATCCAATATCCATAGCCATGCCATTTAGTTATCACTGGTGCCTGCTCAGCCTTACACACCAAGAGCCCAGTGCCGAGCCTTGTTGCTGGCAAAGTCACTGATCAAGTCTTTGAAGTCCAGCTTTCTAGCCAACTGACTTTCAATGGACAGCATGGCAAGACTGCAAAGCCTGGTTAATAATTTAATATTGAGAATTTTTACGTAATGTTCTAATAATTTTTAGGGCCCCTGTCAGTGCAGGGCCCTTGGAATCATCCTAACTCCCCCCCCCCCCCCCCCCCCTTACAGCGCCCCTGGTTTTAGCGTTTGTGTTCCAACGCAGCTAATTTTAGACTTGCTATGTTTTACCATGCCTGGCTTGCCACTTTGGCATACACTTAGACTGTTAGTCTAATTTTTCCTTAAATTTCATGATTTTCATACTTAAACAACTCAGACAAATTGGTACACAATTAAGGCATTGAAAACACTTTTTATGACATTCAAACAACGAAATTCGAGTCAGCATTACACACATACCTCGAACGAAATGCTCGGAACAAACTCGTGATGACTTCGCCGGTTCATACCCCTTGCGTTTGATGTTGGACAGCCATCTTTCTCGCCGTTCTTTTGACAGTTTTGCTGCATGGTCGCCTTGATGTTCCAACACTGTGGGAATACAGTAAAAGGACACGTCCTTGTCGCGATTGCTACGGTTAGAACACCCAACAACGCAGCAGAAATTTACCATGTTTATGTTTTCGTGAACGTCGAAGTATCTAGTCGTGACGATCGTGCATCGCGTTGCGTGCGCTTGCCCTCTGAGCGAGGGCGCACTTCCGTTTCTAAGGGTGTGTGACGTCATATGCGTAAGTTCTATATAGGGAGCTGATGTAGCTAAGAACTTATGTAGCTAATAAGTAATAACCACCCTAACGTATTGACCACCCCCCCCCCCCCCCCCGCCCAGTACGTCAATTAGGACCTCCTGGAACAATAGGCTGCACCTCGAGTCCTCTACCCAAGGGCCAGGTCATAGCAACGGGCTACATCGAAAATCTTCCCAAGACTTAAAAAAAAGTTTGAAAAGTTTTCAAATGTTTTGGCGCTGTATTCCTGTATATATAAATCGCCATGCTCATAAACGCCGGTTTTTGTGTCTTTATTTAATCTCCGCAGGGCGAGCGCTCTTCAGGCTGCTTTTGCAAGCCATGGCGATACAGTAGACAGAGCTGCACTTTTTGTTTTTACATATGCAGTTTGTTATTACACGAGATCACACTGACTCACATTTTTGTGCGATCTACTTTCATTAGTGAGAATTGAAGACGTGGATACCTCCGGATACATTTTTAGAGGTCCCTCCCTCAAGATGCTCCACGAAATGAAAACAAATCTGGTGAATAACGGATGTTTAAAAATGAAATCACACCGTTCTGTGCTGAGATCCTAAAGCGGAGCAAGGTAGCCCACACGTGCGAAACAGTGAAGTATCCAATGGACGCGCTCGGCGGCCATTTTAGCAGGCAGACAGAGTGAGCTTGCGCGCGCCAACAACCCGGAAGCTGTTCACAACACACATGTTCTGATGTTCCAGATGGTAACAATGGCGTCTCGTACCTCATCTCAGAATCAATGCTCAGCAATAAACTGCTCAAACCGTCAATCCAAACGACCTGATTTGCCTTTCTTCAGATTCCCGAAGAACAAGGAAAGGTATGTTGAAGTTCAAATTGTGTCTATCAATCGTCTGTTGACTAATTTTGAAAATAGAGGTTAAGTCAGTGAGTCGGAGTGGTTTCTAATCTGTACTGTAGTGTAAAAAGTGTAATGTAAGACTACCTTGTGTACTGTCTGTAGACTATGTACTGACGTACGTGACTAAAAGCTAAAGTAATACTGTATATTTATAACTTATAAAATAACATAATGCAAAAGTATAACTATAAAGTATAAGGAACGCCAAGTCGACTCAAAAAAGTCAAGGCAAAAGAAAGGCAGAGCTACACAGTACACTTACAGTCATGTACTGATGACTTGATGTAGTGTGCAGTTATCACACCCGGCCTAGTAGTAGTAGTAGTAGTAGTAGTGCTTTTGTTGGAAAGGCTATAGAGATTTGCGTTCAGAGCTCATGCAAGCTCAGGCAAACATGTTCCCAGTTTAATGTCGCTCAATTCCTCATCTCTGCAAGTCCATGGTTTGAACTACAGTAGACAAGGTAGAGCATTTTGAAGAGAAAGCACCACCAAGACAGATAAGGGGAAGGTAAAAGAACGCCAAAGAACACCAAAAAAAAAGAACGCCAAATAACACATTTATACAAATAAGAGCAAAGTATCTTGTGGGGAAACCGTACAAAGTGCATCATTTATCGTCCAGGTTTCCTTAAACTTTTGAACAGTGTTACTATATTCTGCCGCCTTGTACTCCGAAATAATGCGTGAGCGTAGTAGTAGTAGTAGTAGTAGTAGTAGTAGTAGTAGTAGTAGTAGTAGTAGTAGTAAAAGTAAAAGTAGTATGTATTTTTAATCTGCTTTACAAGCCTTTAGCTTTCAAGTCATAATTCTTAATGATTAGACTATTGCGTATTGGAATTTTAATAATTAACTGCTATGGATACAGGACCTCTTTCGATTGTATATCATTGTCTACTGTCTGGAGACTCATGTCATTGATATGACAAGTTCAAAAGAAAGCACATCTTGGGTATTTGTTCTTAGTTCATCGTGACATTGCCGTGACGACCCAGCTAGCAGTAACCTGGTGGTTGTGACTTGTGTCGTTGCCCGGAAAGCAGTAGATGACGGGTTCGAATCCCTGGGTCCTATCTTTTCGAACTTGTTTACAGATCGAGCATTCAATGTGAATATTGAAAACGGAGTGCACAGCAAAATGTCAATTTGAACTATGGATACAGAACCACTTGTAAATTTACCTCAGTGTATATAGCTACACATATTCATATTGGTGAAATGAAATTGCTTTTTTTTTGTGTATCACTACTATCAGTCTAGGCATGAAGATAAATCCATTTTTGTTCCTGTTCTTTTCAGGTGTCAAAGATGGGTTCAAAATACCCGTAGGGATGATTTGCTCAACAGGAGTCCTGTCTATCTCAGCAACAATTGCCGCTATGTGCAGAACACTTTGAAGAAGATCAGTTTTCAAACCGGATGACAAAGAACAGGCTGAAATGGAATGCTGTGCCAACACTCTTCAATGTTCCGAACCCTCCAAAGGCCCTGTCGACCCCTCGCAGAACCATGAAGAGAGAGAGAGAGATCCAACAATGAATCCCTACCACATGCCTCGAAACGACAAAAAAAGTAAGTTTGATCTATATTGTTATGAATCTCGGTTCTAGAGTCTTGCCAAAGTGAAAAGTTGAAAATGAAGCATTATATGCATCAAAAGCTGCTGTTAAAAAAAAAGAAAAAAGTATTGGTAGTACTAGAACTATGCAAGGACCAAGTGAAATCAAAAATTGTTTGCACTTTTGTGAGTTTGCGTAATCACTATGCACTGAAATTCAGGAACAGAAACCTGATGGAATTAAGCAAACAGCGAAAAAACAGGAAAACACAGAAAGTAATGCACAAGTAAAACTTTGGGATGGTCATGACATCAACGAAAAGCATATTTTGGAATGCATTTGTATGGTTACTTCACTTGTAAGGCATCCTGAGCATTGATTCAATTTCAAAGTCCTGGTGTTGGCTTAGTGGTTAGGGTGCTGGCTTGGGATCATAGGATCCTGGGTTCGAATCCCGGTCGATCGCTGAATTAACGCCAGGAGGGTTGAATCAGCCTGTCATCCTTCTGGGGTCGGCAAATTGAGTACCAGCTTGCTGGGATGAATGATCACGGTGTGTACCCCAATTTAGAATAGGTACACCGTATCCCTGCGCATCGTAAGAGCGTGACCAAGGGTTGGCGTCAGGAAGGGCATCCGGCCATAAAAACATTGCCTCAAACAGGAAACCATGATTGTCATGGGGCCCGTAAGGCTAACCCCCGCTCTAGCGGGGAAAATGGCCTTCAAGTTAAAAACGATCATTCATTCATTCATTCATCATTGGTAAAATCGGCAACCGTAAAAGGAACGACAATTATTGTCTCTGTTACGAAGTCTCCAGGCGTCAATATTCTGTTATCTTGAAACAAATATCCCATCATAATTTATGTTTTCAACTTTACCTTACAAGAAATTGTTACTACCAGAATGGCTTGTGAACATGAGTAATAATAATTTTTAGTTTGTTACTGGTGTTCTTAATTTCTTGCCTGGGGCAGGGTACTTTAAGATGCATTCTAATGAATTTGCACTTTTTAAAGTCAACGCTTATTGCATATTTCAGTTATGACCATCATCATTTTGTATAGTACAGCCCATAAATCCATAAACATGGATTTCACTCTCCCAGCATCCCTTTAACCCTTTGAGCTTCATATACATGTACTAATATATCCAGTGTAAATGCTTGGAAGGAGTGATTCATGTCTCATAATGCTTGCTAGGACAACTTCTTTCATACTCTGTGATCTGCATGATTTGAACTACAGCCTACATTTATCTATATTTGATCGACATGCAAATATATGGATATTAAAGTTCTTGTTTAATGAAGATCATTAATCTGATTTAATAATGGTTTCATGATATTTGCATGTAATAACATACAGGGTGAGTCAAAAGTAGCACCCGATTTCTGTATATATATATATTATATATATATATATATATATATATATATATATATATATATATATATATATATATATATATATATATATATATATATATATATATATATATACAGTATATATATATACAGTGGAACCTTGACTTACGAGTGCACCAACTTACGAGTTTTTCGAGATACGAGCCGTCGCTCGGGCGGTTTATTGCTTTGAGATGCGAGCCGAGATCTGAGTTACGAGCTTTCGCCAGCCGCCACCAGGTGGGTTCCGGTCACGTGGTTATCTTGCCGTGCAAGTATCTCTGCCGTATATCGCTGCATTTTTGTTTTCGCATGTTGGTTATTTTGAGTTTACGCCAGCCGCCACCAGGTGGGTTCCGGTCACGTGGTTATCTTGCCGTGCAAGTACAGTATCTCTGCCGTATATCGCTGCATTTTTGTTTTCGCATGTTGGTTATTTTGAGTTTACGCCAGCCGCCACCAGGTGGGTTCCGGTCACGTGGTTATCTTGCCGTGCAAGTACAGTATCTCTGCCGTATATCGCTGCATTTTTGTTTTCGCATGTTGGTTATTTTGAGTTTACGCCAGCCGCCACGAGGTGGGTTCCGGTCACGTGGTTATCTTGCCGTGCAAGTACAGTATCTCTGCCGTATATCGCTGCATTTTTGTTTTCGCAAGTTGGTTATTTTGAGTTTACGCCAGCCGCCACCAGGTGGGTTCCGGTCACGTGGTTATCTTGCCGTGCAAGTACAGTATCTCTGCCGTATATCGCTGCATTTTTGTTTTCGCATGTTGGTTATTTTGAGTTTACGCCAGCTGCCACCAGGTGGGTTCCGGTCACGTGGTTATCTTGCCGTGCAAGTACAGTATCTCTGCCGTATATCGCTGCATTTTTGTTTTCGCATGTTGGTTATTTTGAGTTTACGCCAGCCGCCACCAGGTGGGTTCCGGTCACGTGGTTATCTTGCCGTGCAAGTACAGTATCTCTGCCGTATATCGCTGCTGCTTTGTTTTCGCATTTTGGTTATTTTGGAAAATTTCTTAGTTTTAACCATGGGTCCTAAGAAAGTGAGTGCTGTGTAACGACACTTGCCTCACTCATTTTCGAAACATTTTGAAAGGGAGGAAGAAACAAACCTCGTTGGACAGGTTTTTCTTGAAACGCCCTGCAAGTGAAAGCGAGGAAAGTGTGGCGAAAAAGGCAAAAGTTATCCCCTCCACCTCCGCCAGCATCTTCGTCTGATCTTCAAGGTAAATACACTTAATAAAACCAGTTTATTTCTTTACATTGTCTTTTATTATGTACAGTATATACGAGGTCGTGCTTGTTTATACATTATTTGTTATTTATAAAGTACATTTTTCTTATTTAAAAACACGTAACAAAAAAAATTGGTGTGGTTTTTTGGGGGCTGGAACGGATTAATAGCATTTCAATGCATTTTAATGGGGAAATTTGATTTGAGAAACGAGCAATTTGAGTTACGAGCTCGGTCACAGAACGAATTAAACTCGTAAGTCAAGGTTCCACTGTATATATATATATATATATATATATATATATATATATATATATATATATATATATATATATATATATATTATATTATATATATATATATTATATTATATATATATAAAAACAGTGAAACCTTGACTTACGAGTGCACCAACTTACGAGTTTTCCGAGATACGAGCCGTCGCTCGGGCGGTTTATTGCTTTGAGATGCGAGCCGAGATCTGAGTTACGAGCTTACGCCACCCGCCACCAGGTGGGTTCCGGTCACGTGGTTATCTTGCCGTGCAAGCATTTCTGCCGTATATCGCTGCTGTTTTGTTTTCGCATTTTGGTTATTTTGGAGCTGACGCCACCCGCCACCAGGTGGGTTCCGGTCACGTGGTTATCTTGCCGTGCAAGCATTTCTGCCGTATATCGCTGCTGTTTTGTTTTCGCATTTTGGTTATTTTGGAGCTGACGCCACCCGCCACCAGGTGGGTTCCGGTCACGTGGTTATCTTGCCGTGCAAGCATCTCTGCCGTATATCGCTGCTGTTTTGTTTTCGCATTTTGGTTATTTTGGAGCTGACGCCACCCGCCACCAGGTGGGTTCCGGTCACGTGGTTATCTTGCCGTGCAAGCATTTCTGCCGTATATAGCTGCTGCTTTGTTTTCGCATTTTGGTTATTTTGGAAAATTTCTTAGTTTTAACCATGGGTCCTAAGAAATTGAGTGCCAAGGGCAGTACTGAGAAGAAGAAGAGGATGATGTGCTTGGATATAAAACACGCAATCGTCGAAAAACATGAGCGAGGTGTGCGTGTTGTCGACTTGGCGAGGCAGTACGATCGCAGTACTTCTACGATATGTACGATTTTGAAGCAGAAGGAGTCGATAAAGGCTATAACGCCAGCCAAGGGCGTTACGATTATTTCAAAGCTCCGGACCTCTATCCATGAAGAGATGGAGAAGTTGTTGTTTGTGTGGTTGACGGAGAAGCAGCTCGCAGGAGATACCGTGACCGAGAGCATCATGTGTGAGAAGGCCCGAGACATTTTATTATAACTTTTGCCGAACTGATAGAAGCCGAACGATACATCCCCCAGCAAATCTTCAACTGTGCCGAGACAGGGCTCTTCTGGAAAAAGATGCCGAGGAGGACGTATATAACGGCAGAGGAGAAGAGCATGCCAGGCCACAACTTGTTCAGAGTGCCGGCGATAGCTCGCCTTCTCTTTGTGGAAGACACGGTGAGATCCTCAACATCCAACAACTAATGGGACGCAAACGGGGCGCCCAGTTTAGCGGTACACATATTGATGAATCACCCTGCCTGTGATTCACCCATGACAGGTTATAGCTGGGTCGGGATTCAAACCCAGGCTGGACAGTTTAGAGTCAAGTGTGCGTACCTCCAGTCCAGGCCATCCTGCCAACTTGTATGCTGCATACAGGTGAAATATAAAGCGCGAGATATTTTTATATATACTGTATATTTAAAAAAAAATTGGTGTGGTTTTTTGCGGGCTGGAACGGATTAATAGCATTTCAATGCATTTTAATGGGGAAATTTAATTTGAGAAACGAGCAAATTGAGTTACGAGCTCGGTCACAGAACGAATTAAACTCGTAAGTCAAGGTTTCACTGTATATATATATATATATATATATTATATATATATATATATATATATATATATATATATATATATATATATATATATATATATATATATATATATATATATATATATATATATATATATATATATATATATATATATATATATATATATATATACATCTATCTATCTATCTATCTATATATACATATCTATATATTGTTACGGAAACGGAGAGGGCTTCCCTCGTTGCCCTGCGGAGATCAACCCGCCGTTCCTTCTACTAACCACTCTCCGTTCCTGGTCGTCCCAACGCTCTCTCCCGCCTGCAGCGCCGCCAGGGTATTCGGGCCAGAAAGTCGGAATGGGCCTTCCCGGGACCTGAGTGCAACGCTCGGTCGTGAGACAGGGAAGAGACGGCCGTTCGAGCTACGGTTTTAGGTTACCGAGCGGGTTTAGTAACCCGTAGTTCGAACCATTAACAAACTACACCCGATTATAACGTTGGCCAAATCGCGCTATGCTAAATCAATGATAGAAAGGACACGACGACTGGGAAAGATGAAACGATGCAAGGGGGTACAGTTCTCAAGACCTCCGGAGGAGGGTGTAATTACAGTGGTGGAGAAAAGGGGTAGATTACAAGGTAGCGTGAGGTAAAGAACACAGAAGAGATGGGCACTTAAATACAGGCTTACTTAAGCCCAGACAGACCACGGACAAACGGACAAGGTAGATTCACACAGGGGTTGATGGCAGGAATGGACAGGTAGGTCGATGGCACAAGGTGCACCTTGGCTTGGGGACAGGATAAAGCACAGTCCAAAGATGCAGGGAGGTCTCACAGCGCTCGGAGGGTACGTCTTCCTTGCTTCAAGCTCAGCGCGCATCTGACGTCACCTCTCTCTCACTGCGCATGCTCAACGGGGAGTGACACGCCCTCGGCTGGTTGGTTCCGCCCCAACTGGGGCCGGTCCGCCGCTTCCATTGGGTGCGGGGGTTACCGGGCTCCGCCCTTGATGAGGAGCCGACAGGGAGCCATGTTCTGCCCCTGTTGGGTAACCCCGTCGAGCACATGTCCGATGGCGGCTCGTTGGGAAGGCCTGGTGCCCTCCCACCACTCCTACCAACCAAGCCGGAGTGAGGATGCGCACTCCCTGCGCTCGTTGTTGTTGTTGTTGTTGCTGCTGAAGAGAACTGTGAGGAAGAGCTGCGGGGAGGTATTGGGAGGTCCTAAACTTCCTAACGGTGCCATACAATCACATTCTGGTGCAACGAAGGGTCAGAATTAATGGAAACGAATCCTTAACTGACATAGACTAAGAATAACTAGCAAGATGTCCTATAGTTGTCTACATGAGATGCGGTGGACCTGGATGCGACATTTAATGGGGGAAATAGGGGGAGGTCGGGTCTACAGAGTGTTGTTTACAGAAAATGGGACTAGGGAATGGGGGATTGGGGAGAGTTGGGAAGTATTGAGGAAATAGGGGAATATTTACAAGCGGATATGGATGGAAGCAAATCCTATATCCGCAACACTGCACCCTTCTCGACCTCGGGACGGCCCGACCCGATAAATTTTTACCTACTTTAGTGTGGCACTCAGATGTAGTTCCCGCTACTATTAACTCAACCCTGAGTGCGACAGTTTTACAGATGTTCACAAATGAGTAAATATGTCCCCCTGCGACGTTGCACCTTTCTCCTAACAGAAATACACCCACAGGCTAACCGAATCGCGGAAAGCATCCTCAAACTAAACATACAGCCGGTAGGGAGCATCATTTATACAGGACTACACTGATATTTACACTACGATCCAGGACCTGTTCTTTGAGGAACACATGCAGATGTTATGCATAGGGAGAGCACGCATGCCAGCATCGATACACCAACCCACGAGTGCCCTGTGGCCCTACGGCCTTTAATAATGTGCAGAGCACCCCTTCCAAGCACCAAAAGCACCACCCCATTATGCACAGTCAGCACCATCCTGTGCACCAATAAAGTGTTCAATAAAAAATGCACAATCAAGTGTCCATGGTCACCGGTGGTGTCGCAGCCGGCCGATGTTCTGCCGCTGGTCTTGTCTTCATGGAGAGCACTTGGCCTTCTGGCTTCTGGCCTATTTAGAAATAAAGAAAGGCGCCAACCGCGTCCATTTCTTAATTGTGGCCATCAGGGGGTCAACTAAAAGTGGTTCACCTGTATGGCATAGGTGCCACGTTGACCCAGAGGTCCATCAACGGGTGGTGCTTGACCGCAAAAGAACTGTGGTCCATTGTGGGCGGCCACAAAAATTGCGGTCCATATGGTGTATCGATCCAGGCAGCAAGCAGCGGAAGTACAGGCCCAAAACTGCGGAGCCAGCACCTCTCTCTCCTCTCTCTCCTCTCTCTCTGCCCCAAAGCCAGATCCTCGGAGGTGGGAGACAAAAGAAGACAGGTGAGTAAGGTGGTAAGGGCGCAAAAGTGCATGCAATATAAGATAATGCACACTGGGGGCACATGGGAACCAGGTGAGACAGGTACGTTCCTACCGTACGGCCCCCCCCCCCCCACCAGGTAACCTACATTGCCCCTCCCTTACCCCTTACTGTATCTACAAAACACAACACTACCCATAAACATCTACTTTACACATCAACAAACGTCCCTACTGTCTTCCCCGTTCCTCCCATAAACCAAATTCGTCTTCTCTCCCTCCTAACCAATCAAATTTGCCATTTCCAACTCTCATCAAAATTTGCCATCTCCAACTCAACATCAAAATTTGCCATCACCAATTCATCATCAGTCCCTCCTAAGGAGGGAGAGATGGAATCACCCCAATGTCTCATCCACGTCGTGATGCGTCTCACAAATCCAAACAGCAATTCTCATTTCCTGCAACACAAAACAAAGAAAACACAGGTGTGGAGTCATCATCATCACCTCAGGTAAGTGGCTGCGTATGGTGCGACAGGTTCATCAATCCTAACTATTTCCTAAATGACTTTAACAACTTTACATTACCCGGGGTCTTTCTCCTGCCAAACCATTGGCCCTCATTACTCTATGTGGTTCGAAGAACCAAAATCCCATTGACCATCTGTGGTGCACACCATCAATTTGGGTCTCACTCCCCGATTCAACACTCGGTGCTCCCGCACAATTTCGGTGGCTGGGTCGTGTGACGCTCCCAGCAGGTCCGCCCACCTGCACACCTCCACCACTGTTGTTGCCTACCGAGCTCACCTGCTCCTCACCCTAACCTAACTAAGTGGGGAAGGCCCTCTCGCACTCTCACCCCCTCGGTGCCCTCTCTGGCACGGGCTGCCCGATCCACACCCGGGATCCTCAGGCACCCACTGACACTAACGGCTCCCAGAGCCCACCTGCGGCCTCACCTGGCCGACATCTAACACTGGCGGAGTGCCCAACCATTCACACTCATACTAACAGGCCACACGACCAGCCAATTTCACCACACCAATGCACCCATCCACAATACCATTCTGCAACCGCACCACAAATGCCAATATCCAACCACAATTTACCTATACCTTCTAACTACTCTTTAAACTACCCTCCCCGGGTACTCGTGAAAGGAGTCCACTCTTCCCCCATCCACACCTTCGCACCATGCACACCACCCCGTACCACTTACTCCAACTCTCTCCACACCACTCATTCTCTGCTCCATATATTCCACACACCTGTGCTTGCACACCTGTGCTCTCATACTTGGTGCCGCCTGCACCCTTCTCTCCCCCAAGCGCATTCGCGCTGATCCACAACACTCACTACTCACCATGACACTCATCCGCAATGCTCTCTCATTCATCACTTGTACACTCACACACACCTCGGAGCATTGCCTCACCAATGCCTCATTTGAAGCTGCTCACCAGCACTTCCATTCATACTGCATCATCTGCTCTGTCTACTCCCTTCTAAAACTCACGCTCCTCCGTCTTCCCTTACACTCAGCGCTCCCACGTCATTATCAAACACTAAGCTACTACGTCCCCACTACAGGTACCAAGTCTCCTACTTAAATCTAAGTCCCTATGGTCTTCTAAATCCCTATCATTATAACCAAGCCCTCCCTGGCTCGGTTGTCATAGCCACCCCATAAACTATCCTCCCTCCATCGGGGGTCCCACCTGGCGGACCGCCACTGCGTGACGCTCGCTCCCCCGGGCCAGGGGCCTCGCTGCTTCCCAACGGGCTGCAGCGTCAGCCGCCTGGCTCAGAGTCTGCGAGCGCCACATGGCGAGCTGTTGCCGGAGCTCAATATCCGGGAGGGCCTGGATAAAATGGTCCAGCGCCAGGCTTTCCCGGGAATCCGCTGCCATGTTAGCATGTGCGATCCCCACTGCGCGGCGAATGTCGTTGGCAAGTTCCCCGATGGCTTCCTGGGGCTTGCGTTTTCGCAGTGCGAGCTGAGCTTTAACAAGCTCGCTCTGCTGTTCAATGCCGAATCGATTAATTAGGGCGTCGCGGAGGGCTGGCAGGGTGAGAGCACCCGGTGGTAATGCCGTGAGCACCTCCGCCGCCGCGCCGCGCAATGCGGCCACCAGGTGTACTCCACCTTCGTCCTCACCCCAACCGTTGCCCTTACACACACAGTCAAACTGCGCCAGGTACGCTCGTAGATCACTCTTGCCGTCATACAGCGCGAGTGGGACCTTGTGGGACCACCTCGTATGTGAGTCGTTGCCCGCCTGCCGGACCCCGTGCGTCGCCCCTTGCGGGGTCAGCGCGGGGCCGAACCGGCCGGGTCCCCACAGTACATTACCCCCAAGGGGCTCCCGTGCCTCCCCTGTCCCTCTAAAAACTACCCCTGTTGGTGTCGATGCATGGGTCACGCTTCCGCAACCCGCTACCCATTCCATACCACCACAACCTTGCTCACTCACACCTCGCACCTCTCCCATCACCGGACCCTCTCGCTCGCACCCTTGTTCCATACACTCCGGACCAGCCATACACCTCACTCTTGGCCTCTCACGAACATCCGGGTCCATCTCGACCCCCAAGCTTATTAAATCACCTGGCGCATCATACGCACGACCATATTGGTCACCACTTACACCGGGTCCTCTTTCTCTTCGCTTCTCCTCCATCACCTGCGAATCCCTCATCCAGTTAATGAGCACATCATCACGATCCGAACACAGACTTTGGACCAATTCTTTAACTTCCTCTTTTATCTCTTTCTTATCCCCTCTCCGTCGCGTCTTAATTTCGCTCACCCCTTCTTCCACTTCTTCTAATTTCTGCTTCACCTCCTTCATCTCCTCGTGCGCCCCCTTAAGTTCTTCCTCTAGCTCCACCTTATTTTTTTATATGGGCTCCCGCACCTCCCGCTCTTTAACCTCCATCACCTCTACCACCTCGTTCATTTTCCTCGTCAGGTCCTCATGTACCGTCTGACACTCTTTTTTAATTACCCCTACGTCCTTTTTCATCTCCTTCTGTGTTGATTTTAAACCCTCTATTACCGCTGTGTGCTTCTTTACCTGGTCCCTCAACTCCTTTTGTCCCACTGTCAGCTGTTCTACTCCCAGCGTCAACTCCTCTATACCACCTTGCAATTTTACAGTCCCCTTTCTCACCTCCTTCTCCATGCGCTCCTCACAGTGCTTCACCTCCTCGCGCACACTTCCGACCTCCTCACTCACACCTCTTCTGATCTCCCCTCCCATCACTTGCATCTCCTGCCCAGATGCCACCCTCATCTGCTCCATTTCCTCCCTGTGAGCATCCAATTTAGTTTCTACCCCCATTCTGACCCCCTCTATCTGCTGCCCCATTTGTTTAACTTCCCTTTCCACTTGGTTCCTCATGTCCCTCAATTTGCCTTCCATACTGTTTTCTAACCCCTCTAACCCCTTTTTCATCCCTTCCATTTGATTCTCTTGAGCGGCCATTCTGTTTTCTACCCCCGTTAACCCCTCCTGTATTTCCCCTAATCTATTGTCGAACTCCTCAAATTTGTTTCCTAATCCCTCGATTCTACTTCCTAACCCTCCGATCTGGGCCCCCATGTCCTCCTTCAATTTCTCGCTATTGGACCCCATGTCATTCCTTAATTTCTCGCTATTCTGGGCCAACATGGCCCCTATTTGTGCCATGAGGACTTGCATGTCCATCGGCGGCATGGGTACCGCTACCGCAATCCCCTGCGCGGCGCCGACCTGTTGTTCGCGCTCCTCTTCCCCATGCCTAGCGCCGCCATTTTGCGAACCTGACGCCCTCACTGCTTCGCTCTCCTCATGTCCCTCAATTTGGTCCTGGATCGACCCTGCCTCACTCTCCTCTACCGGAACCCAGCCGTCTTGATCTCCCATAGCGCGGCTTTCAAATTTTATTATTATTATTATTATTATTATTATTTTTTCAACTAAATTTCGGGTGCTCCAATTTTGACCAAATTTTCCACAAAAAGCACAAATTTTTAGTGCGGGACTCGAAATTCCACTCCCAGACACCAATTGTTACGGAAACGGAGAGGGCTTCCCTCGTTGCCCTGCGGAGATCAACCCGCCGTTCCTTCTACTAACCACTCTCCGTTCCTGGTTATCCCAACGCTCTCTCCCGCCCGCAGCGCCGCCAGGGTATTCGGGCCAGAAAGTCGGAATGGGCCTTCCCGGGACCTGAGTGCAACGCTCGGTCGTGAGACAGGGAAGAGACGGCCGTTCGAGCTACGGTTTTAGGTTACCGAGCGGGTTTAGTAACCCGTAGTTCAAACCATTAACAAACTACACCCGATTATAACGTTGGCCAAATCGCGCTATGCTAAATCAATGATAGAAAGGACACGACGATTGGGAAAGATGAAACGACGCAAGGGGGGGGGGTACAGTTCTCAAGACCTCCGGAGGAGGGTGTAATTACAGTGGTGGAGAAAAGGGGTAGATTACAAGGTAGCGTGAGGTAAAGAACACAGAAGAGATGGGCACTTAAATACAGGCTTACTTAAGCCCAGACAGACCACGGACAAACGGACAAGGTAGACTCACACAGGGGTTTTTTTTTTTTTTTTTTTTTTTTTTTTTTTTTTTTTGTATACAATATCGAGGCTCGTGAAAGAGCGAACATTAATCACACAGAAAGACAAACCGACACATAAAACATATAACATAGGGAGCGGTAGACAAGATGGGGAGAGAGGGGGAAGGACACAAACACAACATTTGAGAGCAGGGACCGAGAGACATGGAGACATCGAGAGATCTGAGAGAGGGCGAGGGCTTTGGGGGGGGGGGGGGGGCGTGGGAAGGGGGCAGTGGGAGAGGTATAAAACATATGGACACTGCCAGGACTTCCAGGAAAGAAGTTGGAATTTCAAACAAGGTGGATCTGGGGTGAATTAGCGGGGGTAGAAAAGATCAAGGTTTTGGATGGGGGAAGATAAGAGATGGTGGTGAACAGCTGTTTTAAAGACCTGGAGGGAGGAGTGGGATTGAAGGGAGTGAGGGAGTTTGTTCCAGAGGCGGGAGAAAAGAGGAATGAAAGAGTGAAGGTGAGCGGAGAGCCGAGATTTCGGCAGTTTAACCATCAGAGGGTTGCTGGCAGATCTTGTGCGACCTGTAGGAATATTTGGGGGACAGAGCACAGAGAGAGCTGGGGGTGCAAGGCCGGAGAGGAGTCGGTAGAAGACAGAAAGACCACCTACCTGCCTGCGGTGAGTGAGTGAAAGGCCCTCAGAGATAGCTTCATCGCGGGAGATTCCAATAATTCTGAAAGCTTTGGTTTCAACAGCGTGAAGCCGAGCTAGGTGTGAGGCAGGAGCACCGGCCCATAGGGGAGAACAGTATTCCATTGAGCTGCGGATGAAAGCCTTGTATGTGGTGAGGAGCTCAGGTGTGCCGAGGAAGGACTTCGCACGACGGAGGATGCCCAGTCGGCGACTGGCTTTGGAGGCCAGCTTGGAAATGTGGTTTTCCCAAGAAAGATCATGGCAGATAGTGAGACCCAAAATCTTGAGCGACAGAACTTCTTGGAGAGGATTGTTGAGAAAGTAGATGGGAGGGTTGTCCAGTCGATCTTTTCGGAGAGACATAGTAAGAGTGTGAGATTTGTCAGGATTGAAAGACATGTTCCACTTGTTTGACCAGTCTGTGATTTTGTCCAGGTCTTCAGAGAGTGAGGAGGCAGCAGACTGCCGATCTGAGGGAAGAGGAATGGAGCGGCAGAGAGTGGAGTCATCAGCAAAGAGATAGAGAGGATTTTCGAGAGAGTAATGATGGGTTGATGGCAGGAATGGACAGGTAGGTCGATGGCACAAGGTGCACCTTGGCTCGGGGACAGGATAAAGCACAGTCCAAAGATGCAGGGAGGTCTCACAGCGCTCGGAGGGTACGTCTTCCTTGCTTCAAGCTCAGCGCGCATCTGACGTCACCTCTCTCTCACTGCGCATGCTCAACGGGGAGTGACACGCCCTCGGCTGGTTGGTTCCGCCCCAACTCGGGCCGGTCCGCCGCTTCCATTAGGTGCGGGGGTTACCGGGCTCCGCCCTTGACGAGGAGCCGACAGGGAGCCATGTTCTGCCCCTGTTGGGTAACCCCGTCGAGCACATGTCCGATGGCGGCTCGTTGGGAAGGCCTGGTGCCCTCCCACCACTCCTACCAACCAAGCCGGAGTGAGGACGCGCACTCCCTGCGCTCGTTGTTGTTGTTGTTGTTGCTGCTGAAGAGAACTGTGAGGAAGAGCTGCGGGGAGGTATTGGGAGGTCCTAAACTTCCTAACGGTGCCATACAATCACATTCTGGTGCAACGAAGGGTCAGAATTAATGGAAACGAATCCTTAACTGACATAGACTAAGAATAACTCGCAAGATGTCCTATAGTTGTCTACATGAGATGCGGTGGACCTGGATGCGACATTTAATGGGGGAAATAGGGGGAGGTCGGGTCTACAGAGTGTTGTTTACAGAAAATGGGACTAGGGAATGGGGGATTGGGGAGAGTTGGGAAGTATTGAGGAAATAGGGGAATATTTACAAGCGGATATGGATGGATGCAAATCCCATATCCGCAACAATATCTATATATCTATATATCTATATGTCTATATATCTATATGTCTATTATCTATATATCTATATCTATCTATCTATATATATATATATATATATATATATATATATATATATATATATATATATATATATATATATATATATATATATATATATATATATATATATATTAGGGTGGTGCTCAAAATAATTTTTTTTAAATATTTACTGGGACATGGCTTTATGTTGTTCCTTTTGTTCCAAAATGAAAAGACACCAAATATGAAAGCAATCTGATTTTATTTAGGGGTGCCACATCAGCCTTCAAACTAAAGGTGTCTGCAAAACTTTTCTATATCTGGATCGAAAGCAAAACCAGAAGTTTGTTTTATGAAAATCCACCCTCCACTCACTTTCTTTGTATTCTAGCAAACACAAGTTACAATAGCTGCACAAATAGCACTATATTGCTATGAAAACTCAAATTCAATGATAACAATCCAAATGTTCAGTTCATAAAATGGAGACACCATATCACATAATATTAAAAAACCCAAATATAATTAGAAATGTAACTCCTATTTCTGGGCCTGTTTCACCACTGTTGCCTTCTTGGCATCGGGGTACATCTTCCTGTGAGCAGCAACAACTTGGAGCAGAGCTTGCTTTTGCTCTTCATCCTTTGTAAGGAGCTTATTGTAGTCTTGTATCAATGCGACACCCCTTTCTGCCCTGTCGTTCACCACGACTAAGCCACTGGCGGCTTTCTTTGCTTCCTGAAAGCTGGTTTCTTGCTCCCATGAACCAGGATCCTTATCCATCCAATCAGTTGGGGTCCCTAGGATGCTGAAGAAATGCTTGGTGTGTTTTGTTATGAGGCCAGCGATTGACAGGGCGGTTCCTCGTTTGATAGCTGGTCTCTTTGGAGAGGGGTTTTCACCATCATTTTTCAATGCTTCAATCATATTGATCTTGCTTTCTTTGTCAATTCTGGTGTCAAAGAATGCAAATGCCACTAGTACTGGGCTCATGTACCACGTGTGGCGGCCAAGTGCCTTCAAGGCTGCCTGAGCCATCTTCTGATTGATTTGTTCAAACTTTTCCAACTTCTTGAAGAGGTTAATGTCATTCAGGGGAGCCTCAATAGCTTGTGGAGCCCGAAACCAAGCCTGTACATACACAAGGCAGACAAAAATGTTGAAGGCTCGGAGTTCTCTCGCCTCTCGAAGTGTCAAGTGGAACTCTGACCGAAACATGAACACCTGTAGTGAATATAGTGCTTTTGCCATCCATCTGGCTCTGTGCATTGCTCCTGGAGCCATGATCCGGATTCCACGAGGTGGGATTCCTCCCATGTAGATGACAGTCAGTTCTAGGAGTTCACGATAATCATCTCGTGGCTGCTGATCTTTCAAACACACAAGAGCAAATTCCAGAGCCTCATCCATCATGTCATTGTTCTGTGCAAACTCAGCTGCCGTATCAGGATCTGTGAATCCATTTTTTGGTTGGTGATGGGCAATGGACGGCCACTCCGCCTGAAACCGCTTAAAAAGCTGGATGTCAGGGCCTGATGAAGGACCGAAAAGAGTGGTGAAAACATCTCCCAGAATGATTTTGTGCGCATGATGGCAGCAAGCCAAATGAATTAGTTCAGTCTGTAGCTTCTTTTCAATGAGGACAGCAGCCCCTCCACGAACACCTGAATTGCTGGCCGTTGTGTCAAAAGACAAAGCCTTCACCTTGCCCACAAGGTTCCAGCTCTTCAGTGTGTCCACTACAGCGGTTGCCATAGCTTCTCCTCCCCCGTCAGGTAACTTGGGAACATTCAACAGCTGCTCCGTTCCATGGTACTGGTTGGACACAAGGATTGGAAGACGATCCACCTTCACATGCACAAAATCTCCAGTGACATCGGGAAGAAGCTTTCCATCCCAATGGACCACTAAAGGACCCTGCACATTATGATGAAATGCTTCTTTTATTTCGTCCATGGTTTTGCATCGATGCATCATGCGATTCCGCCGCACTGTCCATCGTGCATCGTGCTTCCATGGCTACTCTGCAGGATCCCATCCTACTGCTCTACAAATGGATGCCAAGTTGTGGACAGCCATTCGGTCACTTGTTTTCGTACGATCCAAAGAAGCTGCGACTTCAGGAGTGACAATGTTGATAGGCCTTCTTTTCTTGGGACGAGATATCCCACCAGCAGATGATGAAGAACCAGCCTGTGCCGTGGTCTCAGAGTTAGAGTCTGAGTCTGTGACTTCCATAGCAGTAGCACCCTTCATGACCATTTCCTGTCTCTTATTTTCCTTCTCTGCCTTAGTCTTCTCCTTTTCTTCCCTTTCTTTCTTTCGCTTCGTTTTTGCTTCCAACACAGTGTCTACAGATCCCATTGAAGCCTTCCTCTCTGAGAATTGATCGTGAAGAAACTTCCTGTCCTCGGGGTTGGTGATTATGGCCTCCGAATCTGCATGCCTAAGATCAAACGTCTTCTCCAAGGAGGCCTTGAAGGATGCTTCCTTTTTCTCTTGGGTCGCACCACCCCGCTTTGCACCTTTTTGGAGGCTCCTCCATTCTTCATATAGCCTCTCCAAACGATGGATGCAGTGCTGCTTCGTCGTTGTAGGTAGGTGAGCTTTTTCCCAGAACTTCACAACCTCTTCAATGGTGAGGGTTGCACTCTCCCGGGCAGTGCGATTCTCCTTCTTCAGGTGATGGAAAAACAGGACAAGAGATTGATGCACAGTCGGGAGCTTGGCACCTTTGATGGCATCTCCAGAAGTGGACCCAATGAGATACACATTATCCTGAGCCCGAGTTTTCAATGAAACACTGGTACTAGCACATGCCATATCTGCAAAATACGCAAGAATGTGGGTAAAATCCTGTTAATTCTTACTCCACAGGGTCACTCTCTACAAAAGAGCCACAGTCAATAAGTTAGGCCTACATATTACACACTAAAAAAGCGTACCCCTGACCCCGGGAACCTGTACAAAACATGCATGAAAATTGCCCAGATAGTGATCATAGGAAGTCTCAAAACTGTATGTATAATATATTGTATATAACTATATATATAATGTATAATGTGTATTTATGTATATTTATTATTTAATGTATATTTTATGTATAAATGTAATGTATATTTAATTATAATGTATATATATTGTATAACTATATATTTATTTATTATATTTAAATTTTAATATATTATATTTATTTTTAATATATTATTTAATGTATTATATTTGTCTATATTTGTATACCGTAAATTTCGGACTATTGAGCGCATCGTTATATAAGCCGCATCCCCTAATTTTTTTTTAAAACTGGAATTTAAACACACACAAGCCGCACTGGTTTATAAGCCGCAACCATTTATTAACCACAAAAAGTGAGAAACTCGACAGCCACAGAAACTTGTCAGACGCGCGCAAAGCACAAATTCAATCACGGTTGCCTTTTTTGTTTACAGTCCGATTGAGAGGTAGGTCAAAGGTCAGAGGGACCTCATCCATATTAATTATGTCCTGCGGAGCAATGACGTTCTCTGCTATTTTCTCCTGCGTGTAGTTCCGAAAGTTTGCGATTTTTTCTTCGAAGTCAGGAGGGAGTTGTTGACAGAGAGTCGTTCGTGCTCTGACAGAAAGACCTTTGCGTTTCATAAATCTGAAACACCATGACTGCCCGCCCTGAAATTCTTCTATTTTCTTTTCTGCAGCGATCGATCTTGCTTTGAGTCTAATCTGAACAGTAGAAACACCCCGACCATCCACTCTCTGTGTGTTAACCCAGTCTTCAAGTTCGTCTTCCAGTTCGGGCCATCGGCATTTCCTACCTCTGAAAGCCTTTGTTGACTTTTTGCAGCGAGAAAGTTCGCCCCTCTGCTTTCTCCAACGTCTGATCATGGATTCATTCACTCCAAGTTTATGAAAATTCCATAAACAAGCCGCATCGTTATTTTAGCCGCAGAGGTCAAAGTTGAGGGAAAAAGTTGCGTCTAATAGTCCGAATTTTACGGTAATTGTCTATCGTATAATTGTATATATAATGTATAATATAATATATATTATTATTATTTAATGTATATTTACTATATATTTATTTTTAATATTATATTTAATGTATATATATAATTATGTATTTATTTTGTGTAAAAACAGCCCAAAAAATGGGAATTCCTATTTTTGCATGGGGGAAAATTCATCACTGATGTGGCACCCCTAAATATTATTGGATTCCATTCAAATTTGGTGTGGTTTCCTTTGACACCAAATGGAACAAAAATAGACCATGTCCCGGAGAAAATCTGCATTTTGATTTTTTGAAGCCCACCCTAATATTATATATATATATATATATATATATATATATATATATATATATATATATATATATATACATATACATATATATTGTTACGGACACGCGGATTAAGATGTTATGATGGGCCGAGCGAAATGGCCGCCGTGTTCGCACAGTTTACCCGATTCCACCCGACGTTGACCAAATCGCGCTATGCTAAATCAATGAAGGAAAGGACACAACGGCTGGGATTAATGCAACGACACAAGGGGTACAGTTCTCAAGACCTCCGGAGGAGGATATAATTGGTGATGCAGAAACGGGTAGATTACACGGTAAGAGGTAAAGCACAGAAAGATGGGCACTTAGACACAGTCTTATCTATCCCCGACAGACCACAGACAAACGGGACAAGACTGACTTACACAGGGATTGATGGCGGGGAAGGACAGGCAGTCGATAGCACAAGGTGCACCTTGGCTCAGGGACAGGATACAGCACGGTCCGGTCCAGAGATGCGGGGAGGTATTTCAGCGCTCGGAGGTGGCGACTTCTCTCTCCAAGCTGGGGGGCGCATCTGACGTCACCTCCCTCTTTCTGCGCATGCTCAGCGGGGAGTAACACGCCCTCGGCTCGTTAGCTCCGCCCCAGATGGAATCGGTCTGCCGCTTCTATTGGGTGCGGGGGGGTTACCGGGCTCCGCCCTTGACGAGGAGCTGACAGCGAGCCCCTGCGTGGTAACCCCGTCGGAGCACATGTTCAATGGCGGCTAACCAAGCCGGAGTGAGGACGCACACTCCCCGCGCCGCCGCCGCCGCTGTTGTTGTTGTTGTTGTTGTACCATGAGGAAGAGCTGCGGGGAGGTATTGGGAGGTCCTAAACTTTCTAACGGTGCCATACAATCACATTCTGGTGCAACGAAGAGTCAGAATTAATGGAAACGAGTCCTTAACTGACATAGACTAAGAATAACTAGCAAGATGCCCTATAGTTGTCTACGTGAGATGCGGTGGACCTGGATGCGACATTTAATGGGGGAAAAAGGGGGAGGTCGGGTCTGCAGAGTGTTGTTTACAGAAAATGGGACTAGGGAATGGGGGATTGGGGATAGTTGGGAAGTATTGGGGAAATAGGGGAATATTTACAAGCGGATATGGATGGAGGCCAATCTCATATCCGCAACATTATATATACAGTGAAACCTTGACTTACGAGTTTAATTCGTTCTGTGACCGAGCTCGTAACTCAATTTGCTCGTTTCTCAAATTAAATTTCCCCATTAAAATGCATCGAAATGCTATTAATCCGTTCCAGCCCGCCAAAAACCACACCAATTTTTTTTTTAATATACAGTATATATAAAAATATCTCGCGCTTTATATTTCACCTGTATGCAGCATACAAGTTGGCAGGATGGCCTGGACTGGAGGTACGCACACTTGACTCTAAACTGTCCAGCCTGGGTTTGAATCCCGACCCAGCTATAACCTGTCATGGGTGAATCACAGGCAGGGTGATTCATCAATGTGTGTACCGCTAAACTGGGCGCCCCGTTTGCGTCCCATTAGTTGTTGGATGTTAAGGATCTCACCGTGTTTTCCACAAAGAGAAGGCGAGCTATCGCCGGCACTCTGAACAAGTTGTGGCCTGGCATGCTCTTCTCCTCTGCCGTTATATACGTCCTCCTCGGCATCTTTTTCCAGAAGAGCCCTGTCTCGTCACAGTTGAAGATTTGCTGGGGGATGTATCGTTCGGCTTCTATCAGTTCGGCAAAAGTTATAATAAAATCTACAGCTGCCTTCACATCCGCCTCACCAAGTCGACAACAC
>NC_136262.1:23916543-23941543 GCF_964187855.1 Myxine glutinosa | reverse complement strand
ACACCTGTGCAATCACACCTGTTCCATCCTCACACACACGGCATCATCTCAGCTAACTACTCCCTTCTGAAACTTGCGCTTCCCAGTCGTCCCTTTAAACTATTGCGCTCCCACGTCATTATCATCCACACTAATCTACCTGCGTCCCCACTACAGGTATCAGTCACTAACTAAACTTAACGTTACCTAAGGTCATCTTCTCTAGATCCCTACACACTATATCCTAACCCACCCGGGCTAGTTTTCACTGCCATACACCCCATAATCTATTGCTCCTTTGCCCCACATGGGAAAGGTGGCAGGGATGCCACCCTTTCCCACCGGGCCTATCGCTCCTCAATCCCCCCAGTCCTCTGGCACTAATAAGCCCCCCTTATTCAGAGGTACTGGGTCCCGCCTCGGCATCTAAAGCCGAGGCAATCCACGGGGGCGCCTGCTCGCCGGTGTAAGGTCTTATCCGGTCGGCGTGGACGATCCGAGGGAGGGCTCGTGGCCCCATTTTGATCTTAATGACCACGTCACAGATTTGCGACAGGACGACTCCTGGGCCTTGCCAGGGGGAGGTGAGTTTTGGGCACCTTCCCTTTCGCCTCCGGGGATTAAAGAACCAAATCTTCATCCCCGGAGCGTATTGACTCCCCTGGCTCCGGTCGTCGTACCTGCGCTTCATCTTTTCCCCCGCCAGATGGAGTTGGCGGCGGGCGAAGGCATGGACTAGCTCCATGCCTTCCTCTAGGTGACGTGCGTACCCCTCCCTCGGCGGGTTAACCACTGTGTCTGGCACGGGACCGCATAGCAAGTCGGCGGGAGCCCGTAACTCCCGCCCATACATAAGCAACGCTGGACTGCATGCGGTGGCCCCGTGCTGGCTGGTTCGGTAGGCCATGAGCAAGTAAGGGAGATGTTCGTCCCAGTCATCCTGACGGGTGGTGGTGAACAGTGCCAGTTGTTGGATTAGAGTTCGATTGAATCTTTCCACCATCCCGTCAGATTGAGGTCTTAAAGGCGTTGTTCTGGTTTTCCGAATTGACAGGAGACTGCACACATCTTTTAGCAATTTGCTCTCAAAATTTCGTCCCTGGTCGGTGTGCAACTCCTGTGGAATCCCATGCCGGCACACAAATCCTTCCACGAAGGCCTGCGCTACCACCCCTGCTTCTTGGTTGGGGAGGGCGTAGGCCTCCGGCCACTTGGTGAAATAGTCCATTACAACGAGGATATACTTATTACCTTGGCGGGTGCGGGGCAGCGGTCCTAGAATATCCATAGCCACCCGCTCAAGGGGGGCCCCCACCTGATGTAATTGAAGGGGGGCCCTCATCCTCCGTGCTGGTCCCTTTTTGGCAGAACAGGCGTCGCATCTCCGACACCAGTCCTGTATGTCGCGCCCCATATTCACCCAATAGAACCTCCGGCGGACCCGAGATATTGTCTTTGTCCTGCCCAAATGGCCGCCGGAGCGGGTACCATGCACCTGTTGCAATATGACGTTCTTGAATTTGTCAGGGACTATCACCAGCCAGGAAGTTCGATCAGAGGGAACCTCCACCCACTTGCGATACAAGATGTTGCCTTTCAATTCCAGGGTCTGCCACTGAGCCCAATATGCCTTTGTTTGTGCCCCGAGGGGGGTGACCTCTTCCCCCTTTGGTCTTTGCCCCAATTTGACCCATTGGAACACCGGCCCCAGAACAGGATCCTCCTGCTGGGCCGTGCTCCAAGCCAACTCTCCAAATTCCTCGTCCGCGGTTAGTGGCAAAATTGGCCCTCTCACCCGGGTTGCCCGGACGACGAGAATCGGGGCGGAATCGCCCAATTGCTCCCTCTCCTCGTGTCTCGCACAAAATTTACAGTTTTCCCCCAGACAAGGACGCCGAGAGAGTGCGTCCGCATTACCATGGGCCTTCCCGGCCCTATGGGCCACATCAAAATCGTACTGCTGCAACTTTTCCAACCACCTTGCAATTTGGCCCTCCGGTTCCTTGAACCGAAGGAGCCATTGCAAGGAGGAATGGTCAGTTCTAACCAAAAATTTCCGCCCGTACAAGTACGGGTGGAAATGGTTCATGGCAGCCAGCATAGCCAATAACTCTTTGCGAGTGACGCAATAATTTCTCTCGGGCCTACTTAAGGCCCGACTATAATAACCAATCACTCTCTCCACGCCCTCCTGTGTCTGAGACAAAACTGCGCCCAATCCTTCCTGGCTCGCATCCGTGTCCAGGGTAAATGTCCCGTCACCAGTGGGGTAAGCTAGAAGGGGTGCGGATGTTAGACACCCCTTCAATTTTTGGAAGGCCTCGTGGCACTCCCGTGTCCAATTAAATCGCGTCCCCTTCTCCGTAAGCCGGTGGAGGGGACGGGCCAACTCCGCAAATTTCGCCACAAAGCGCCGGTAGTAGGAGCAGAGTCCCAAAAATCCCCGCACCTCTTTGATGGTACGTGGTGCGGGCCACTCCTCTACCGCTTTAATTTTGTCTGGGTCTGTTTTTACCCCCTCGCGGCCAATCACGTGACCTAGATAGGCCACCTCTCTTGCAAACAAAGTGCACTTACTCGGGTTCAGCTTCAACCCTGCCTGTCTGAGGCACCCGAACACCTGGTCCAAATTAGCTAGTGCCTGGGGGAACGTTTGGGCATGTACCAGGACGTCATCCAGGTACACCAGGCATGATTGCCATGGCATGCCGCCTAGTACATGCTCCATCAATCTCTCAAAGGTGGCGGGGGCGTTACACAAACCAAACGGCATCACAGTAAACTGATACAGTCCCTTACCTGTGGAAAATGCCGTTTTCTCCTTCCCTGCCCTATCCATCTCCACCTGCCAATACCCACTCTTGAGGTCCAAAGTTGTGAACCAATTTGAGCCCGCAACGGCATCGAGGGTGTCATCAATCCTTGGCAGGGGATATGAGTCCTTGAGTGTCACGTTGTTTAGCTGGCGATAGTCCACGCAGAACCGCGTGGTCCCATCCTTCTTTTTGACCAGCACAACAGGTGACATCCAAGGACTTCCCGAGGGCTCGATCACACCTGCGTCGAGCATTTTTGCAACCTGCTCGTCAGCTTCCGCCCTCTTGCTCCAAGGGAGCCGTCGGGCGGCCTGACGAATAGGCCGGGCCTCACCGGTGTGGATCTGATGTTTCACCAGGCCCGTACGTCCAATATCCTCGGTGGACAGGGAGAAGAGGTCCAAATGGGACCCAACCAGTTTGTGTAAGGCCTCCCTCTGGGTACCTCCCAACTCTACGCTACTACGATTTACCATCTCGCAAATGGGATCGGGCCAATTCCTACTTGTTATTGAAGGCTCCCCCCGGGGTCGGCTCGGCTGGACGTTCTCGCCCCTCACTGTTGCGACTTCCTCAACTGGGGTGCAGCCAGCTACCCTCGTGCCCCTTACTATAGTGCGTGGTTCTGTACTCACATTTACTACTCGGACGGCCACTACCGGTCCGTCCGTTTTTACAAGGGTGCGGCCCACGATTAAACCCGGTATGGACTGCGCTGCCACCGGTTCGACCAGGCCGCAGGACTCCTGCCATGTTGGGCGAGCTGCCCACCGGGCCGGCACTATCGCCTCGGCCCTTGGGGGGATGGTCACGGCCTCGGAAGCCTCCAGCTCCGCTCTCTCGGCCGTGCTCACTCCCCCTAACGGCAGCTCTTCTACTCCCACCTGCAGGATCCCCCGGCACAAGTCGATTTTACAACCGCTGGCAGTCAACAGGTCCAACCCTATTAAACATGGGTCGCACACCTCCGCCACCCAAACATCTATCTCCCTCCTTACCGACCCTAACTTGAGGGTCACAGAACCACGCCCTATGATCGGGGCCGTTACCCCGGTAGCAAGCTGCAAACTATAATTTTGCAGGCGCTGGATCTTATCCCAGCCACCTGCGCTCGAATCAAGGACCACAGGGCTGATGATCGTGGCGCTAGCTCCTGTGTCCACTACGGCGTCTACCCCCACGCCGGCAATTTTGCATCTAATTGTCAGGCTACCGGTTCCAATTTGGCCACAATAAATGACCTGTCGCGTCAATGAGGGCTCTCCTCCATCCTCTGCTGCCGAACACCGCCCTACGTGCCCGACACCTTCTAGTTTCCCGGGGTCTGGCGGGGGGGTGTCTGGGGTCGGCTAACCCGCTCCCCCCTGGGCGGAGTTGAGGACCTCAACTGCCGGGGATCATCCCGGCGCGCGTTTCGGCAGTGCCGCGCCAGGTGACCCAGGCGGTTGCAGGTATAGCACCTCACCTGATAAGGTGCTTGCCTCCGGAATTCCAAATTCCCCCCCCTATAGGTCCGAATTGGATTACCCGCTCGTGGTCCACCGCGGGCCACCTCCGGGGCCGCCTGCCATGGTCCAGGTCCCGCCAGGCGCTGGTCCACCAGCCTCCGGACCATGCCCGCCAGGTCAGGACCCACGTCGGGGGCGGGTCCCCTAAGGGGTCCGCCCTCCATCGGGGGTCCCACCTGGCGGACCGCCATTGCGAGACGCTCGCCCCCTCGGGCTAGGGGCCTCGCTGCTTCCCAACGGGCCGCAGCGTCAGCCGCCTGGCTCAGAGTCTGCGGGCGCCACATGGCGAGCTGTTGCCGGAGCTCAATATCCGGGAGGGCCTGGATAAAATGGTCCAGCGCCAGGCTTTCCCGGGAATCCGCTGCCATGCTAGCATGTGCGATCCCCACTGCGCGGCGAATGTCGTGGGCAAGTTCCCCGATGGCTTCCTGGGGCTTGCGTTTTCGCAGCGCGAGCTGAGCTTTAACAAGCTCGCTCTGCTGTTCTATGCCGAATCGATTAATTAGGGCGTCGCGGAGGGCTGGCAGGGTGAGAGCACCCGCTGGTAATGCCGTCAGCACCTCCGCCGCCGCGCCGCGCAATGCGGCCACCAGGTGTACTCCACCTTCGTCCTCACCCCAACCGTTGCCCTTACACACACAGTCGAACTGCGCCAGGTACGCGCGTAGATCACTCTTGCCGTCATACGGCGCGAGTGGGACCTTGTGGGACCACCTCGTATGTGAGTCGTTGCCCGCCTGCCGGACCCCGTGCGTCGCCCCTTGCGGGGTCAGCGCGGGGCCGAACCGGCCGGGCCCCCACAGTACACTACCCCCAAGGGGCTCTCGTGCCTCCCCGGTCCCTCCAACAACTACCCCTGTTGGTGTCGATGCATGGGTCACACCTCCGCAACCCGCTACCCATTCCATACCACCACCACCACAACCTTGCTCACCCACACCTCGCACCTCTCGTTCCATACCCTCCGGACCAGCCATACACCTCACTCTTGGCCTCTCACGAACATCCGGGTCTATCTCGACCCCCAAGCTTATTAAATCACCTGGCGCATCATACGCACGACCATATTGGTCACCACTTACACCGGGTCCTCTTTCTCTTCGCTTCTCCTCCATCACCTGCGAATCCCTCATCCGGTTAATGAGCACATCATCACGATCCGAACACAGACTCTGGACCAATTCTTTTACCTCCTCTTTTATCTCTTTCTTATCCTCTCTCCGTCGCTTTTTAATTTCGCTCACCCCTTCTTCCACTTCTTCTAATTTTTGCTTCATCTCCTTCATCTCTTCGTGCGCCCCTTTAAGTTCTTCCTCTAACTCCACTTTATTTTTTTCTATGTGCTCCCGCACCTCCCGCTCTTTAACCTCCATTACCTCTACCACCTTGTCCATTTTCCTCGTCAGGTCCTCATGTACCGTCTGACACTCTTTTTTAATTACCCCTACGTCCTTTTTCATCTCCTTCTGTGTCGATTTTAAACCCTCTATTACCGCTGTGTTCTTCTTTACCTGGTCCCCCAACTCCTTTTGTCCCACTGTCAGTTGTTCTACTCCCAGCGTCAACTCCTCTATACCACCTTGCAATTTTACAGTCCCCTTTCTCACCTCTTTCTCCATGCGCTCCTTACAGTGCCTCACCTCCTCGCGCACTCCTCCGACCTCCTCACTCACTCCTCTTCTGATCTCCTCTCCCATCACTTGCATCTCCTGCCCAGATGCCACCCTCATCTGCTCCATTTCCTCCCTGTGAGCATCCAGTTTGGTTTCTACCCCCATTCTGACCCCCTCTATCTGCTGCCCCATTTGGTTAACTTCCCTTTCCGCTTGGTCCCTCATGTCCCTCAATTTGCCTTCCATGGTGTTTTCCTAACCCCTCTAACCCTTTTTGCATCCCTTCCATTTGATTCTCTTGAGCGGCCATTCTGTTTTCTACCCCCGTTAACCCATGTTTCACTCCCTCTATCTGATTCTCTTGAGCGGCCATTCTGTTTTCTACCCCCATTAACCCATTTCTCACCTCTTTTATCCCGTTGTCTAACCCCTCAAAATTATTGTCTAACCTCCCAAATTTCTTGTCTAACTCCTCAAAATTATTGTCTAACCCCTCACTGGTACCCCTCGCTTCGTCCCTCATTACCCCCATTTGGTTTCCCATCCCTTTGAAATTATCGTCTGTTTTTACCATAAAGGCCATCATCTGTTTCATAAACAGGTTCCAATTCATTGGCATCTCGGGTTCGGCTACCGCGACCACGGCCGCGGCTAAATTTGGTGCCGCTACACCCACGTGCGCGACCACGCTATTTTGCGACCCTGCCGCCCTCACTGCTTCGCTCTCCTCGCGTCCCTCAATTTGGTCCTGGACCGACCCTGCTTCACTCTCCCCTACCGGACCCCAGCCGTCTTGATCCGCCATAGCGCGACTTGCAAAATTCGAGTTTCGTAAAACAAATCCAAATTTTTTTATTTTTTTTTCCGTTATAATTTCGTCGAGCGCAGTACGCGCTCCGAATCGATTTTCCCTCCCAAAATTTGGGCCTAACTAATTTAGTCCCGGGTCCGAATCCAACTCCTCGACACCAATTGTTACAGACGTGGCTTGGATGTTATTTACCGAGCGGTTTTATGGTATGACCACGTCTGCACAAGTTACCCGATTGTGCCCGAACGTTGACGAGTCGCGCGATGCTGGCTCAATAAGGAAAAGAAGACACCCGGCTGGATTACAATAACACAATACGACACCAATGTTTCAGTTCTCAAGACCTCCGGAGGAGATTATATTCGTACGGAAAGGTCAGATTACAGGGGCTAGAGTTATAATCACAGAAAGACAGGCACTTAGACACACTCTTATATTAACCCCGGACAGACGACAGACAAACGGGACAAGGCTGACTCACACGGGGGTTGATGAAAAGGACAGCGGGTATCGATGGCTCAAGGTGCACTCTTGGCTCAAAGCAGGGTCCAGTACGGTCCGGTCCAAAGATGCGGGGAGGTATCGTCGCGCTGGGGGTGGCGGTGGCTTCCTCTGCTCTCCGTAGTTCAGGCGCATCTGACGTCACATCCGGCGCGGGGCCGCGTATATCCGGCGGGGAGTGACACGCCCTCGGCTCGTTAGCTCCGCCCCAGATGGAATCGGCACGTTGCTTCTCATTGGGTGCGTGCGGGGGGTTTACCAGGCTCCGCCCTTGACGAGGAGCTGACAAGGAGCCCCTTCGTGGTAACCCCGTGGAGCGCATGGTCTGGAGCTAATCGAGCCGGTGTGAGGACGCATCCTCCCCCGCTCCGCCGCCATCTCCTCTGTTGTTGTTGTAATTGTTGGGGAAGAAGATGGAAGGAGGTATGGGAAAGGTCCTAAACTCACTACTGATGCCATATAATCACATTCTGGTGCAACGAAGAGTCATAATTAATGGAGACGAGGCCTTAACTGACATAGAATAAGAATAACTAGGAAGATGTCCGAAAGTTGTCTACGTGTGGTGCGGTGGACCTGGGCACGACATTTAATGGGGGAATAAGGGGAAGGTCGGCTCTACTGATTGTTATTTACATGCAATGGGACTAGGGAATGGGGGATCGGGGAAAGTTGGGGAGTATTGGAGAAAATAGGGGAATATTTACAAGCGGATATGGAGGCCAAATTCCATATTCGCAACAATATATATATATATATATATATATTGTTACGGGACCGCGGCGAGGATGTTGTTTGCCGAGCGGATGGCCGCCGCGCCCGAACAGTTACCCCGACTAACCCGATTCCTGAACGTTGGCCGAATCGCGCCATAGATATTCAATGGGGAAAAGACTAAGACGAAGGATGTAAAGAAGAAAGAAAGGCAAAGGGTAAGAAATACAAATATGATTTATTTACTATTTACGCAATTGAAAGAAACCAAGGAAGAAGGAAGGATAAGAAAATAAAATACAGAAGAGGAAAGGTGACACAGTGAAATGCTAGCTTATCTATACAGGCTTAATTAACCCAAGGACAGAACAAACAAAGACAGACTCACACGGGGAATGATGACAGGAATGGCAGGAGGTGGATGGCTGGAGGGAGAGGACGAAAACTGGAACCGGAGCACGGTCAGGCCGGGAGTGAGCAGCCGCCGCCCCTGGTCGATCGGCACGTTTAGCAGCCGCCGTTCCTTCGCAGCCACGGACGAAAACTGCCGTCGAAGCTCAAAGCTGTGGTGGTTTAAAGCTGTGGTGGTTGCACTTGTTCTCAGGCTTGGCACTTGGCACTTGTTCTCTCTGTCTCTTCCTCTCTTGCTTCGCCCTGACTCCCTCTTTCTGCTTCTTTCTCCCTCTCTCTCTCTTGCTCTCTTCGCTTCGCTTCGCCCTCACTTCAAAGGCTTCCGCGCGCGCTCTTTATAGCGCCTCCGGCGATCAAGCCGCTGGTGTCCAGGACACGCCCATCGGTGAGCTCACCTCGGCCCTGGTTGGTCGCGCGGGCTCCCGATCCCGCCCTTAGAGGAGGCGTTGGCAAGGCCACGCCTTGTTCCCGGCGCTGGGCCGACTCCTCCCACCTTTGGCTCCGAGATTACCTCGTGGCTAATGGAGTCTTGGGATGAAACAAACCACAGCTGTAGCAACCCTAACAAACCGCCCAGTGCAGTTGGCAATTGAGGCTTTGAGGGAATGCAGTTGGCAATGGTTGGAAGGGGAATGTGAAGGGAATCTACTCTTATTTCACTTGGTGCAATGGAGTATTTAAATTAATGGAAGACACAGCCTTACACTAATACACATAATAAGGATATAACTACCGAACAGGGATATATGGTGTCCTGCGTGTATGTTTTATGGAATCAACTACGGGAACGCCCTTTGACCTTTATACAACAACAAATGCAGGAAGGAGGGTGACATTTTACAACAAGTCATTACACAACAATAAAAAAACAAAAAACATTCTCATATCCACAACATTGCACCCTCCTCCTCTTAGGCACGTCCCGGGCCTATGAACTTTTACCTTTAGTGTGGCACGTAGGTGTAGTTCCCTCTACATTTAACCTGACCCTGAGTGTGACAGTTTTAAAACGCCAATGAATATGTCCCGCTGCTCCATTGCACCCTGCCTAACAGACTCACGCCCACAGCTAACCGAATTGCGGAATGGTCTTCAAACTATACATTTACGGTGGGGGCGCATTATTTACAATGACTCTACTTTTATTTACAATACGCAACCCAGGACCTATGATTGTTCTTTCTGAGGGGGGGGGAGACAGTCTGCCCTGCATCGACGCACCATAAAGCACCAAAAACGCACCAAAGCACCATCAAGCACCAATCGGTGCACAGTCATCACTGTTCATGAATAAAATAACTAAACAACCCCAAACCCTGCTGGTGGTCTCTTGCTCTTCGGCTCCCTCTGCTGGCTATTTGTTCTTCCAGATGTTGTCTTTCTTTCATTTTCTTACTGGCGGCCTATTGGTGGAAATAAACCTGCACAGAACGTGTCCATTGTTTTGATTTATTTATGGCCCACAGGGCCGACGATGTGTGGTTCACCTGTGCGGCATAGGTGCCCTGTGACCAAGGTCCGCCAGCAAGATCTCGGGCCCTCATGGCCGGTTCCAGCAGAGGGGCCATGCCCCAACGCATGGGGTCCATAAGTGGTGCTCAGCCACAGACATGTGGTCCATAATCTGGTGCATCGATGCAGACAGCTGGTTCTGGGAGTTCCGGGCGCACAATGGCGGACTCCCGCACGCTCCCCTCGGCGCCCAGTGGCGCACAGTCCTCGGTGGGAGACAAAAAAGGGGGGGAAAGACAGATGAGCGAGGGGTAAGGTCACAAGGGTACACATCAAACAAGGCAATGCAAGGCGAGGTGCGTATGGGGACGGAGCGGAGAAAAGCTCGTCCCTACCGTACGTCACCCCCCCCTGTCACCTACTATACCCTTGCCCTTACCCCATATTTACAACAATCTACACATTTACAAATTCGTCGCTACTGTCACGTCTCCCCATATCTCTTCTATACCAAATTCGTCATGACAATCCCTCTAACCAAAATTTGCCATCACCCAATTCATCATCAATTCTCATCAGGAGGCAGAGATGGAACACCAGCACAATGTCACACCCATGTCATGATGCGTCTCACATTCCAAACATCTGCACAATAAAAATAATAAAAACATGGCATGGTGTGGAGTCCTGTCACTTCAGGTGAATGGATGTAGAGGGTGCGAGGAGACTTCAATCCTAACTATCCTCTAAATGACTTTAACACACTTTACACTACCCGGGGTCTTTCCCTGCCAAACCATTGGCAATCTTACTCTATGTGGTTTTAAAAACCAAATTCCCATTGACCAAACTGTGGTGCTTCTCAATTTGGGGTCTCACTCCCCCGATTCAACTCCCTGTGCCCTTGCACAATCTCGGGGCTGAGTCATGTGGCTCCCCTAGCAGGTCTTACTTACCTGCGCACCTCCGCCACTGAACGTCGCCACCTGAGCTGGCCTAGCTCCTTTCCTAACCTGGGGAAGGCCCTCTGGCTCCCTTACCCCACTCTACTGCCCTCCTTGGCATTGGGCTACCCGGGTCCTCCTCCTAGGATCCTCAGGCCCCACTCACAACTACACAACTACCCTAACTGGGGAAGGCCCCTCCTGGGTCTCTCACCCCTAGGTGCCCTCTGGCACTGGGCTACCCGGGTCCGTCCTCCGGATCCTCGGGCCCCATCCACAACAAATCTACCGGCTCCCAGAGCCCACCTGCGGCCTCACGTGGCCGACAGACTAACAGTGGCGGAGTGCCCATAACTACAAATGGTCACGCAACTACCACAACCCCCAAGGAACTGCAGCCGCATGCAGCTGGAGCTCCGAGGGAGTTGGTGACGTAATGTCATGGTCAAGGACCATAGCCTTCAACTGGCATCGTTCCGAGCATAACTCCCAAGGGATTCGGACTGGCATGCAGTTGGAACCCCAAGGGAATTGGTTACTCCGGACACCAGGTGGGGAAACTATGGTGCGCCATTATCATAACTACGAATTCAGCCACACGCCCACCCAATTCCACTTTACTCATGCACCAATCACAACACTCCTGTGCAACTACCCGCACCACAGATGCCAATATCCAACCACAATTTACCTGTACCCTCTACCTAACCCTTACACTACCCTCCCCGGGTATTCGTGATGGGGTCCATCCTTCCTCCATTCACACCATCGCACCATCCACTCCACTCCACAGTTTCCACCATACTCACTCCACGACCATCCATTCCAATACTCCATATTCTCCAGACTCCATATATTCCACACAACCATTCTCCATTCACCTGCAGTTGCACACCTGTGCAATCTCACCTGGTGCCACCTGCACCCTCCTTGGTCCCTGGACCATTTGGTCAACACAACGCACAATCACCTTCTCCCACTCACACACTGCTCCATACACCTGTTCAGTTGCACACCTGTGCAATCACACCTGTTCCTCACACACTTTTCACAATACACTTCTGAATACACCTCCAACACTCACACGGCATCATCTGAACTACCTGGTGCCCTGCTAAAACTCGTGCTTCCCCGTCGCCCCTTACATTATTGCGCTCCCTCGTCATTATAATCCAACTACCCTCTCTATGTCCCCAGCTACCTGTCCAATGTAGCTACCTAACCTTAACGTTACCTATGGTCAATCTCTAGGTCCCTACACACGATATCCTAACCCTCCCGGGCTAGTTTTCACTGCCAACCCCATAACTAGTGCTCCTTTGCCCCCCGCTGTGAGAGATGGCAGAGTTGCCATCCCACCACATCGGGCCTCTTCCACTACCAATTTTGCACACCAAGTTCCAACTAATTAAAAATTTGCCAATCACTACCAATCGTCTGCCAATCATCAAATTTTTTGCTTTTCAATTTCGGGTCCAAAACACTATCCTCATCACACGTCTACTCACTTGAGCCTCTCGGTGCGCCAAGTCATCTCTAAAGCTCGGCTTCGTAAAGCCGAGCAATGAATGCGGGTTGCTTGGTGCCGGCGGCTGGATCCGTCCGGCACTCGGTGCAGGGAAGGAGGTTTACCCGGGCCGAGATCCCACGCACCACCTCGGCACGAAGCCGTCCAATGGCCCGATCTCGACCTGCCGGAACGCCTCAACAAAAAGGGGTCGCCATGACGACCCTTTCTACCGGGCTGCCCGCTCCGCCTAGCGGAGCATGGACGCGGCCGGTCACAGCGAGGCCTGGCGTGGATCTCGCACGGCGGTTCTTTCGAAACCGCCGCGGGTCCCCGCGGCACACCGAGCTGCCCGGCACGCACCGAGGGCCCGATTCGGCTTTACGTCGCTCTAACCGCTAACCCGGTTAGCGTCGATGCTCCATTCGCATGCTTACACCCCGCAGCCCGTTCCTTGCTCACACATCCAGCCGTTCCCATGCTCCTAGTCATTGCACCTTCCCTTACACACCCAGGTACACTCATCCGCTTACAGACTTTGTCACACACCTGACCACCGCACACCTTTGCACACACTCGTCGTTCGCACACCTCACCAATACACCTCTTCGCGCCCCCTCCTCGGTCACCTCCTCTGTGACAACCACAGGTGTGCTCTCACTTGCACACCCAACCACGTGCCTCACTACCAACTCCAGCGTGCATTCCCATACGTGCTCTACCATTCCAGGTGTGCATCCTTCCATTCCAGGTGTACATCCTCTCTCACCTGCCACAACCAACTCGCGCTCCGTGTCACTCACGACTCTCACCTCCACACTCGGTCGTGCACTCACCCTTACTCTCGCCAGCGCACTCTTTCCTCATGCCCCCGTCCGTTACACACCTTTCTCGCGCATCCTCTTGTGCACACTCTCCCGTTACACCCTCTGTAACACTCACCACAGGTGTGCACTCTCTCGTTACATCCTCTGTAACACTCACCACAGGTGTGCACTCTTTCGTTACATCCTCTGTAACACTCCCCACTACGCGCTTCCATGTGCCCCCTCGCACCTGCGCTACGACCAACTCACTCTCGACAGCACACTCACTCCTCGGCGTGCACTTTTTCCTCACACACCCCATAGTTGGACATTCTCGCACACCTCCTCCTTCGCACTCCGTACCTGTCGCACACTTCACCCGCGGCCTCTCACGAACACCCGGGTCCAAACCAACCCCCAAGCCGACTGAGGCTCCCCTCACACCATATACATTTCCGAATATATCGCCACTCACCTTGGCACCTTGTCTCCGCACCTCCTTCGCCACCTGCAAACTCTTTATTTGGTTAGCGAGCACACCATCACGATTTGAGCACCGACCTTGCACATATTCCATTACTTCCTCCTTTATCTCCCTCTTAGTTTCCCTCCATCTCTTCTTAATTTCACTCACCCCTTCTTCCACTTCCTCTAACTTTTGCTTCACCTCTTTTATTTCCCGGTGCGTCTCCTCAATTTCGTCCTCTAACGCCACCTTGACCGTTTCTATGTGCGTCCTCACCTCCTGATCCTTCGTCTCCATTACTTCTGTCACCTCGTCCAACCTCGTTGTCAGTCCCTCACGTACCATCTGACATTCCCTCTTCGTCGCTATCAAGTCGTCTTTTAGTTCTTTTTGTGTCGCCTTTAACCCTCCTAGTACCGCAGTGTTCCTTTGTACCTGCTCCACTAACTCCGTCTGTCCCACCGTCAGCTGTTCCACCTCCTGCGTCAGGTCCTCTATGCCCCCCTGTAACCTAGCCGTATTATTCCTCCCCTCTTTCTCCATACGCTTCTCACCTCGCTTTACCTCCTCGCGTACCCCCGAGACCTCCTCGCGTACCCCCGAGACCTCCTCGCTTACACCTCGTCTGATCTCCTCTCCCATTTCTCCCATCTCTCTGGTAGATGACACCCTCATCTGTTCCAACTCATCCCTCTGAGCATCCAATTTACCTTCTAGCCCGATTTTCACCTCCTCTATCTGGTTCCCCATCCGTTTGATTTCCCGGGCGGATTGCTCCCCTACTTCCCGCAATTTGTCGTCCATTGTGTTTTCTAACCCCCTTAACCCATTTTTCACCCCCTCTATCTGATTCTCCTGGGCAGCCATTCTATTTTCCACCCCCGTTAACCCATTTTTCACCCCCTCTATCTGATTCTCCTGGGCAGCCATTCTATTTTCCACCCCCGTTAACCCATTTCTCACCCCTTTTATCCCGTTGTCTAACCCCTCAAATTTACTGTCCAACCCCTTAAAATTATTATCTAACCCCTCAAATTTATTGTTCAACCCCTCTCTTAATTGCTCACTGTCAGCCCTCCTTCTGTCTTCCATTTCTTCACCCGACTTAACCATAAAGGCCTTTATTTGTTCCATAAATAGCCCCCAATCCATCGGCGGCGCTGCTACGGTCGCGGCCACGGCGACATTTGGTGCCGCTGTAACCACGTGCGTGAGGGTGCCATTTTGCGCACCTGATACTCCCTCAACCACCTCACCATTGCTCTCCTCCATTTCCTCCCTCTCGTCCTGGGTTACCCCTAACCCCTCTTCTAGTTCCCCTACCTGCATCCCTTCGCCTTGACTAGCCATGGCGCGATTTCAAATTTCGGATTTTTCTAAAACAAAACAAAACAGAATTTCGGCCGCTCGTAATTTTGAGTGCGTTAAGCGCGCTTCGGGTCCAATCTCGCTCCCGACACCAATTGTTACGGGACCGTGGCGAGGATGTTGTTTGCCGAGCGGATGGCCGCCGCGCCCGAACACTTACTCCGACTAATCCGATTCCTGAACGTTGGCCGAATCACGCCACAGATATTCAATGGGGAAAAGACTAAGACGAAGGATGTAAAGAAGAAAGAAAGGCAAAGGGTAAGAAATACAAATATGATTTATTTACTATTTACACAATTGAAAGAAACCAAGGAAGAAGGAAGGATAAGAAAATAAAATACAGAAGAGGAAAGGTGACACAGTGAAATGCTAGCTTATCTATACAGGCTTAATTAACCCAGGGACAGAACAAACAAAGACAGACTCACGCGGGGAATGATGACAGGAATGGCAGGAGGTGGATGGCTGGAGGGAGAGGACGAAAACTGGAACCGGAGCACGGTCAGGCCGGGAGTGAGCAGCCGCCGCCCCTGGTCGATCGGCACGTTTAGCAGCCGCCGTTCCTTCGCAGCCATGGACGAAAACTGCCTTCGAAGCTCAAAGCTGTGGTGGTTTAAAGCTGCGGTGGTTGCACTTGTTCTCAGGCTTGGCACTTGGCACTTGTTCTCTCTGACTCCCTCTCTTGCTTCGCCCTGACTCCCTCTTTCTGCTTCTTTCTCCCTCTCTCTCTCTTGCTCTCTTCGCTTCGCTTCGCCCTCACTTCAAAGGCTTCCGCGCGCGCTCTTTATAGCGCCTCCGGCGATCAAGCCGCTGGTGTCCAGGACACGCCCATCGGTGAGCTCACCTCGGCCCTGGTTGGTCGCGCGGGCTCCCAATCCCGCACTTAGAGGAGGCGTTGGCAAGGCCACGCCTTGTTCCCGGCGCTGGGCCGACTCCTCCCACCTTCGGCTCCGAGATTACCTCGTGGCTAATGGAGTCTTGGGATGAAACAAACCACAGCTGTAGCAACCCTAACAAACCGCCCAGTGCAGTTGGCAATTGAGGCTTTGAGGGAATGCAGTTGGCAATGGTTGGAAGGGGAATGTGAAGGGAATCTACTGTTATTTCACTTGGTGCAATGGAGTATTTAAATTAATGGAAGACACAGCCTTACACTAATACACATAATAAGGATATAACTACCGAACAGGGATATATGGTGTCCTGCGTGTATGTTTTATGGAATTAACTATGGGAACGCCCTTTGACCTTTATACAACAACAAATGCAGGAAGGAGGGTGACATTTTACAACAATTCATTACACAACAATAATAATTTAAAAAAACATTCTCATATTTCTGTCAGTTGATTGTTTGTTTGCCATTTGTATTACAGTGTACAAGAAGGTAGAAATAAAGGAATGACATGTTTATCTAACCATTTATTCGGGGGAAAATTATTACGGAAGTATTTTTCATTTTCGGACGACCGGACTTCTTTGCAGTGGCTACCGACCCTGTTGCTTCAAATTTCTCGACAATCAATCGTATGTTTCTTCCCTGGGGTGGGTTAATATCGAATTCCTGTGCCAAACGGAATGCCGCCATCGTTGGTTGTTCATTACATTTGTAGTAATGTTTCACGGCCGCAATGCGTTGATTCATTGAAAGGTAATTCATGGTTCAATTTGGTGCAAATTCAGTAACTTTCCAAACTCTCAGCAATAACTTGCAAAACAAAACACAAAAATAAATAAATTAAGAAAATTAATAATCTGCAAGACAATTATTAACAACATGACATCCCAGAAAGAATCTGACAGCCGAAAAAACATGAATCCGGCGTGGGTGCTACTTTTGATTCACCCTGTATATTGCAGACCTTTATAGAATCTAATGTTCATTCAAGCACATGGCTCTGTAGCAAAACGAAGGAAAATAAACATATCATTCATTTCTGCTATCATGATGCATTACATACAAGTACATTGTTGGGATAGGACTTAAAATTGTGCAAGACATTGAAATGTCTATGAACACTGAAATGTTTCAATACATGGACAATTGGACATCTGTGCATCTAATACCGACTTAATGTAGTGCAAATAATCGAAAATAATTTATTCATATCTTTTCGTAAATTGTCATGAGGAGATGCAATTGTCAGCATGGGTACTGTAAGTTTAATTTCCACCTGTAAAACGTGTGAAAAATCAATGCAGGCAAGCGTTTAAAAGTACATTTGCCAATGATACATAACTTTTTCTTTTTCTGGTGAAGTAAATCCATACAATAAATAATACATATACATTTAACCATTTTTGCCACGTCTCAATGCATTGGCATAAATCGCATAAAGAGGAGGCATAAAGAGGTGTACCAACAAAAACACAAGAGGGGTGTGGGGGTGGGGGGGGGGGGGGCGGTGGGTGGACACTCAGAGGTGAGAAGCAAGGAAAAAAAGGTCTTCACCAACCATTGATGGGGCATTTTGGAGAACATTCAATAAATTGTAACAAGACCATTAAAGTTCAAATGTCTCGTGTGGGGGGGGGGGGGGGGGTGGATTTAATATCTTGTGCCGCACCCAGTAAAATGTGTGTGTTGTGGGGGGTTACCCTCCCCGGATTTCTGCCCATGCCTAAATAGTTACTTAGTAGGGTACTTTCTTGGAAGGTGATATTTATTATACAGATTATGTTGCATGATTTCTTTTGCGGATGATATATATATTCCATAGACCTAGGAAATTCCATAGACCTAGGAAATTGGACTCCTCTCCATGATTTCTGCTGATGTCAAGCTTCAAGGACAGCCATTCTCTTTGTATTTGACTTGGATCACAACCATTTCTTTCAATGATTTGCTGAAAGTGATTGCTAAGGTAAGTGACTTTGGCATTGCCATAGGCAGCAAGGGTGTCCTTGCCCTTTGGCATGTTGCTGGGGTCAAACACCTCAAACGCAATCAGGACCTCATTCTCATAGAACTCGTTAAATCTCTTGTCCAAACAATCAATCACTTTGTCAACTACAGTTTTCAAGGGTCCAGCCTGAAACTCCTCAACAGATGGTACTCTAGGACCATAAAGCTCCAGATCCCTGTACTTCAGCCGCTTGGTCTGATTGTCCCCATCCTCAGTGTCAGAGTCAGTGTTGGCTTCCTGCACTTCCCTCTCAAACTTCTGTACATGAGTACCTGGAGTTTCCAGTTGTGCCTTCAGGGCAAGAGCAGCAACCTCAACACTGGCTCTCACAGAGGTGATGGGGATGTCCTCTGCCTGGAATCTATTCGACAGAACTGAAAGTTCTTGCAACAAGTCCTGATACACTGCCAGATACAATGCAAATTTATGGGTTTTCAAGTCTTTGATGCGCCCCTTCATGGTGGCAGACACCGTTGCAGTTGTATCTTCTCTCTCACCAGAGCCCAGGTCGTCAAAAAGCATACGGAGGGTCTTGTAATCCCTGTCCAAAGCCTTTACAGCAAGCAGTCGGTGACCAATCCATCTGGTTCCACATGCTTTTGTTGGTTTAAGCAGATGCTCATCAATTATGTCCGTAAGTTGTTCCATGTTCTTCCACCTAGACAATGTATATACTTACTACACTAATGTTCCGACATGCACTGAGAAAACGAAAGTCGACGAAGTCAGTTTGTTGTTTTCACCTTTACTTTATTCATACTTTGGTCTCTATTATTATGCTTTATTGACAAAAAGGGCACAGCAGCAACTGAAGAAAAAGGGCACTGCAACTCTCTGCCGTAGTGATCATGAAAAGTTCGGGGGCAGCACGGCAAATAGCTTGGGCACGCCGGCTTTTGCCGTCGATGCTGTCGATAATTTCGACCCCTGCCAATGCTTTTATTTGGCCACCAATTCTGGTTCTAAACCCTTCAATTTGATTTCCCACCTCATTTTTCAATTCCTCAATTTGGTTTCCCACATCATTTCTCAATTCCCCAATTTGGTTTTCCAATTTATTTATGTCATTCTTTTGGGCATCAATTATTTCCATCTTTGATTTGTCACTCCGAGCGTCCAATTTTTCTGTCAATTTACCTAATTATTCTCTCGTATACGCCCGGAGTTGCATCATAAAAAGACCTATATCTATTGGCGCTGCGGGCGCGGCTGCCACGGCCATGTGCGAGGCGCCGCCATTTTGCTCGCCTGCAACCCCGACTGCTGCATCCTCATTAATTTCCTCTTCCCTTTCCAATTGCTCCAATTCTTCCCTGGGGTCCTGGGTTGATTCTAAACCCTTTTATTTCCCGGGTGGATTTGTCCCCCCAATTCTCTCATTCTGCCCTTAATTTGTCCCTCTGCATTTCTATGCTCGTAGTTGCTCTATGAGTAAATGCAGGTCCCAACCCGCTGGTACCGCGGGCTCGGCTCTCGCCGCCATGTGCGAGGCGCCACCATTTTGTGCGCCTGCAACCCCCACTACCGCACCTTCTTCACTTTCCTCCTCCATTTCCTCCAATTGTCCCACTTCTTCCCGGGGGTCCTGGGTTAACTCTAACCCCTCTTCATCTACCCCCACCGGCATCCGATCGCCTTGGTTATTGATGGCACGATTTAATTTACATGTTGTAATAAAATTTCGGCCGCTCGAAATTTTGACCAAATTTTTTCAGATATATAAAATTTGGCTCGGGTCCAAATCCCGCCCCCGACACCAATTGTTACGGCCAATAGCACAATTGGTGTCCAAAATTTGGTCTACTAAATTTAGTCCCAGGTTCCAAATCCCAACTCCTGACTACCAATTGTTACGGATCTCGGTCGTCGGCGCTCCCCTTATCAAGGGGGGCGCGGGGGGCGGGGGTTAATCCCCTTGTCTTTTTATCTGGCCGACCCGAGTCCTGGGGGTTATAACGTCCTTCCCGGCGCGGCGTTAGATAGGGTTTGTTAGGCCTAGGGGTTCACTACTACCTAAGTACTAACGCCAGCCGGAAACGAGGGAATAACTCCCGCTCGAACCACGGATATGTTGGAAAATGCCGAGCGGATAGCAATACGCGATCTGAGTTATTAACAAAGAGACTAGACCCGATTCTGAGCGGTTTCAATCGTGCCACGTTTACCCAATGATAGAAAGGACGGATGCGATCGGATGGAGAGGAAACCAGAAGGTAGGAAGAACAAAGATGGGTTTATTAACAAATGTACAGAAAGAAGAGGAAACAAAAGAATGTACAAGCGAGGAAGAGGAAGAAGCAGCACACAGGGCAGTCTTAACCCAGTCTTATGCTTAATACCCCAGACAAACATACACACTCACACGGGGATTGTAGCTGGTAGATGGTCAGGTAGAGGGTCCAGGCTCCAGTCGACTCCAGTCCAGGCTCCGGTCCAGCGGCGAAACCCGCAGGCAGCTCCGCGCGTAGTTGAACGCGACCGGACCTTATATATAGCGGGGGGGGGGGGGGGGGGGGGGAGGCTGGTGTCCTGCGTACATAATATTTGTACGGTCGTGCTAAACGCACCCTCTCTAATGTTCTCTAATACAAGCGCGCTCTTCTTCAACAAGTCTCGTACAAGTTCTTTGAAATGCGCTCTCTCCCATCCGAGTCCTCTCACAAAGGTGCGCTCCGTATCAGACCCGTTACGACCAGCGCTCTCATCAAAAGTCCAAGTTCGTGTGCGCAGTTCCTTTTACAGCCAACCTTCCACTCGAGTGCTCCGAGAGAGTCCTCTTTCAAGAGCGCCGCTGAATAAGACCTGTGAAAGGGCTTTGCTTTCGCGCTTATATAACGCGAGCAAAGATCGCTCCGCGTGCCTCAAAACCACGCCCGTTGGCGATCTCACCTCAGCCCTGGTTGGCTGGTGAGGGCTTACCGGCCACGCCTTTGATGACTGGATGACGTGGCCACACCTTCTTCTTGCCGTTCCGCCCCCTTTCTTGGGCCTAACCGCGTGTCTTATGGCGGCGTTTGAGCGAGCTATGAGGCACCGGCCTCAGGGGCGCGTAATGGCGTCGATGGAGAGGGAGGTCGCAAAATGGACGGAACGGGGCCTACTCTTATTTGATTGATGCAACGCAGATTCAACTATTGGAAACACGGCCTTATCTTAAACACATACTAATGAAATAACTGAGTTCCTATGGTGGCCTACGTGTTGCTTGTGGCCTAACTAGGGGTGCTACCTTTAACCTTTTAATAATGGTAAAGCGCGGCGTTACGCGCGCTGCTTGTGAGCAAGGAGGAAGCGGACAAGCGGTAACATATAAACGTCTTTATTGTAAGACTACACTGTAACACTGTGCTCCTCCGGGCTGGTCGCCCGGGGTATATCATGAGGCCACGCCTACCCCTCGGGCGTGGCCACCGCCCACTTGGTGCGTGGAATGATGTCACCACGCCAGTGGGCTTTTGTGTCCGCCACACGCGCCCCCCCAGAATTCCCGCGCACCTGGAGGGCCAGTTTGCGGGGCAGACGAATGACCCGGCCGAAGCGCCCCCTGGCGATCGGCGGCGTCCGGGGTGCAGGGATGCCAGGTGGGATGCCCCTGGCTGCTCCTGGGATGGGTGCAGGACCGGGGGGCGGCGTGGCGGCGGGGCTGGGCGGTGCCGGGGGTCCGCCCGCAGGAGGGCGGCCCCGACGTGGGGGTCGGGCCACTGGCGGTGGATGGTCCACATCGAGGTGGGCCGGCTTGAGGCGGTCTACCGAAACGCGGTCAGGAGTACCGCCGATGTCCAGGGTGAAGTGCTTCGCCCCGGTCTCCAGCACGCGGAAAGGCCCGTCGTACGGGGGCCGCAGTGGTGTCCGATGGGCATCGTGGCGGACGAAGACGTACTCCGCCGTGCGAAGCTCCGGGGCGACGTGCGTCGGTGGGTGCCCGTGGCATGCCGTTGGCACCGGGGCGAACCTCCGGGCGGTCTCTTGCAGAGCGGAGCGCTGCTGTGCCGCGGACCATGGTGCCGTGGAGTCGGGGAGGAACTCGCCCGGCACCCGCAGCGGTTGCCCGAAGACCAACTCCGCCGCGGATGCGCGCAGGTCCTCCTTGGGCGCCGTCCGGAGGCCCAGCAGGACCCAGGGGAGCCTGTCGACCCAGCCGCCGTCGCGGAGGGTGGCCCGGAGCGCGGCCTTCAATGAGCGGTGAAATCGCTCACACAGGCCGTTAGCCTGGGGGTGGTAGGCCGTGGTTCGGTGCAGCCGGACCCCGAGCCCCTGCGCAACCGCCCCCCAGAGCTCCGAGGTGAACTGGGGGCCGCGGTCGGATGAGATGTCTGAGGGGGCGCCGAAGCGGGCGACCCAGGTGGCGATGAAAGCCTGCGCGACATCGGCCGCCGTTGTCGACGCCAAGGGCACGGCCTCCGGCCACCGGGTGGTGCGGTCCACCATGGTGAGGACGTGGGTGAAACCCCGCGGGGGGGGCAGAGGTCCCACCAGGTCCACGTGGACGTGGTCAAACCGGCGTTCCGGCACCGTGAACGGGGCCAACGGGGCCTGTGTGTGCCGGTGCACCTTGGCGCGCTGGCACGCGAGGCATGTCCTGGCCCAGCCGCGGACGGCCTTCCGGAGGCCATGCCAGACGAACTTGTCGGCGATCAGCCTTTGGGAGGCCCTCGCGCCCGGGTGGGACAGGCCGTGGATGGCGTCAAACACCTGGCGCTGCCAGCCCGCGGGCACAATGGGGCGAGGACGCCCGAGGGAGACGTCGCACAAGAGGGCCGCGCCCGCGCCGTCGAACGGCACCTCGGTGACGCGGAGGCCCGTGACGGCGGTCCGCAAGGCCTGGACGTCGGGGTCAGCGGCCTGGTCCGCTGCCATCCGGGCATAGTCGATGCCGAGGTGGACTGCGTGGGCGACGGCCCGGGAAAGGCAATCCGCCACCGGGTTGTCCTTCCCCGCGACGTGCTGGATGTCCGTCGTGTACTCGGACACGGCCGAGAGGTGACGCTGCTGCCGGGCCGACCACGGCTCGGTGACCTTGCCCATCGCGAAGATCAGCGGCTTGTGGTCGACGAAGGCAGTGAACGCCCGGCCCTCGAGCAGATGGCGGAAGTGCCTGACCGCCAAGTGAAGTCCGAGCAACTCGCGGTCGAAGGTACTGTAACGGCGTTCGGGCGGGTGAAGCTGCCGGCTAAAGAACGCCAGCGGTTGCCAAGCTCCACGCACCCATTGCTCGTGCACCGCGCCCACCGCGTAGTCCGAGGCATCGGTGGTGAGGGCGATCGGTGCATCGGGCGCCGGGTGCGCGAGCATGGTGGCGTTAGCCAAGGCGAGCTTCGCGCCCGTGAACGCCGTGTCCATCTGCTCGGTCCAGGTAACGTCGCCTTTGCCCGGCTTACCTCGGAGAGCTTCGTGCAGGGGGCGCAGGAGCTGGGCGATACGGGGCAGGAACCGATGGTAAAAGTTCACCATGCCCAGGAACTCCTGCAGCCCTCTGATCGTGCGGGGGCGCGGAAACCCCTTCACCGCCTCCACCTTGGCCGGCAGGGGGACGGCTCCGTGCCTGGTGACACGGTGCCCCAGAAAATCGATTGTGGCGGCGCCGAACCGGCACTTTGCGGGGTTCACAATCAGGCCATGCTGGCCCAGGCGTTCGAAGAGCGTGCGGAGGTGGCGTAGGTGCTCTTCGCGGGACGCGCTGGCGACGAGGATATCGTCCAGGTAGACGTAGACAAAATCCAAGTCGCGCAGGACGCTGTCCATCAGTCGCTGGAACGCCTGAGCCGCATTCTTCAGACCGAAGGGCATGCGCAGGAACTCGAAGAGTCCGAATGGCGTGATGACCGCCGTCTTCGGGACGTCCTCCGGCCTGACGGGGACCTGATGGTAGCCGCGTATGAGGTCCACCTTCGAGAAGAAGGACCTGCCCGCCAAACGGGCGGAAAAGTCCTGAATGTGGGGGGACGGGGTAGCGGTCGGGAGTCGTGGCGTCATTGAGACGGCGATAGTCCCCGCACGGTCGCCATCCCCCGCCGGGCTTCGGCACGATGTGCAGCGGCGACGCCCAAGCGCTCTCTGAGCGCCGAACGATGCCGAGTCGCTCCAGGGTAGCGAACTCCGCTTTTGCCACCGCCAGCTTCGTCGGCTCGAGGCGGCGTGCCCGGGCGTAGACCGGTGGCCCGACGGTGGGGATGTGATGGGCCACCCCGTGCTTGACGGCCCCCGCCGAGAAGGTGGGCCGCGTGAGGGCCGGGAAGCCGGCGAGGAGGCGGGTGAATGCGTCCGCTGCCGGAAGCGTACAGACCAACGTGGCCGGAACCGAATCGTTCGGCCAGCCGCTTGGCAAGCCGCTCGTTGAGCTGGGCAACGCACATGCGAGCGAGCTGAACGTCTCGGCCTGGACAAGCCGTCTGCGCTTGACGTCGACCAGGAGCCCATTAGCGCACAGGAAGTCCGCGCCAAGCAGTGCCATGGGCACGTCGGCGGTGACGAACGTCCATCGGAAAACCTGCCCTCCAAACCGCAGAGAGAGGCAGCGTTTTCCGTACGTACGGATGGGCGTCCCGTTCGCAGCAAGCAGCGCGGGGCCCCCACCCGCGGCGTGCTTGTCTGACGTGCCGGCGGGAATGACACTCACCTGTGCTCCCGTGTCGCACAGGTAACGGCGCCCGGAGAAGGTGTCCGTTATGAACAGCAGGCTGCTCGAACGGCCGGCGCTCATCGCCACAATTGAGCGCCGGCCCGGGCGTTTCCCGACCCGTTGAAGGAGCACGGCGGATGACACCGCCGAGCTTCGTGGCCGAACTTGGCGTGTGGAACCAGCACCAGGTGGTGTGAGCTGGAGGAGCGCGGCTGGCTCCGCCAGCCGGTGGAGTCGACGGGTTTCCCCGCGGTGGGCGGTTTTCGCCGCGGCGGTGGGCGGGGCGTGGCGGCGTTCACGAGGTGCGTATCAGCATGCTGCTGAAACTCAGCGTGCTGTAGAAGATGTATGCTGTGGAACAGCAGCGTCGAAGGCCGTGACGGCCACGCCAACGCTCGCCCGCGTGTCCGAAGCGGCGAAGTACTTGTCCGCCTCGGCCGCCAATGCTCGGGGTTCCGTTAGCCCGGTCCCGGCCAACGCGAGGCGAACCTGCACTGGAAGTTGGCGACGGAAAAGCGCCCGGAATAGCGAACCGGGGGCTTCGTCGCCTAACAGTGACAGCATATGGTCCATTCG